>NW_010419392.1:33512-48103 GCF_000710305.1 Buceros rhinoceros silvestris
TTCCTGCCAGCAACAGACCAGAGTGTAACTCTTATTTGACAGCATTTTTTAAGTTTACAGTGAAAGCCCATAGGACTTTACTCATCATAATGTAAAATATTCGGGTTTAAACTGACTTATTCCACTTAATATGACAGATATCAAGAGGCAGGCAACCCTGGCAGTTCAACTAATATTTTACATCCAAAGCACAGTAAAACAAGGACAGAATTTGTCCTGTACTGTAATAAAAGGAAAAACATGTAAGTGTGCCTATTTGCTACCATTCAGACTTCATCCTTTTCATTGGACCTCAATTAAATTAACATTGCACTTCAGCCACACCTATTTTCTAAGAAACAAGCTTGGCTATGGTAACAGCAAAGATTCACAACATCACTTCACCCATTCCTCTGTTCTGACGGTTTGTGCAGATGGAATCTATTGAGCTGAAAATGTATGTGCACCTCCCACAAGAGATTTTGAGATAAGGGTGGAAATGGAGGAAAAGATGAGTTCCTAGAAGGTCAGAAAGGATATTATGTTAGAGAGGAGATGGTCCAGGATTTTCTGTCTCTGTAGAAACCTCCTTCGCTGGTATGGTAACCAAAGGTTTAAAAAGAATGTGCTAGGGGACTTTCAACTCTTCTTTTTTTCCCATTCACATGTTGGAATAATGAGCCAAATGTACAGGTGCTCCAGGGGATGTTCTTGGACTCTCTGGATGTGGAGCGCCTGACAGAGGAGCAGATTTGCATAAGCTTTCCATCCTGTGCAATATTTCCTAAGGTCATGTGTCCTTTTACTGTCGGAAACAGTGCCAGTCTCCCTCTTCAGAAGGTGCTGCAGGAACCACTTCACCATTATTTACAACCACGGTGGTCTTCCCTGTTTAAGGAAAGCTGTACGTGCAAGCCTTAGAAGCGATCCGATGAGCTTACCAGTGTGTAGCTCCGAAGCAACCTATTTCTTGGCTACACAGAAGATAACCAAACCTCTGAGTCCTCCTCCATCAGTACAGAACAACCTCAGACGAAGTTAGCTATATGGTAACACTTCTGTCTCACAGATACGGAGCTTTGCGTGAAGCCCACCTATGCTGATATAAACTGTACCTCCTCCTTTCCTCCAAATGTAGAGCCCCTTCAGCAAGAAGTTTCTGTGCAGCTCCGCAGTAGGATGCAATGTTTTGTTAGAGAGGGGGTCAGCTACGCACAGATTTGCCAGAGAAGAGGAGCCCTGTATGCATGTTCAGAATTCATGGACATCTCTACTTCAGACTGGAGGTTTGCAGCCAGTTTACACTAAAGCCCGCTGAGTTCAATGGAAGCTTTGTCATTAAAACCTGAGCACTGCCTCAAGCCCTAGGTGTTTATTTGTTAATAAACACAATAAAAACAGAAATAAACACAATAAAAAACTGGTTTTAAGGGTGAGGAAAGGCTCCAAATCACCAAATGACAGTTTTACCTATACGTTTTATTTTGTATTTATTTTTCAGTCATCGGCATATCAACGTTTGGTTAGCCACCACTTGTTTAAGAGAGCGTGTCAGGTTATCTGGCTGGAGATGACAAAGCACGTTTTCCGTAGAGGCTTCCAGACTGGAGGCTACACAGATGTGCCTGAGTTAAAAGGATCTCACTGTCTACTTTGAGAAGTGTAGATGGCTTCTCTATTTAGAGAAAACTCATCTGAAGCATCATAAAATAAAATGTACGGAAAGTATAATATTCCATAATTAAGATTTCTAATGAATTGCCTTGTTAATCCATACAGTGTATGCATGTTGCAAAATTTTCCTGGCTTAATTAGTGCACTTGCTGATTATGTTTATTTCCTGACGTACACACTGATTAAGCATTGTCCATACACTGAGGCTTGAAGCGGGATCAGTCGACAAAATAGTACCTAGTCGTTTAACCGGAGACTCGAATGCAAATAGATCAACTTATGTAAAATTAAATTAGTTCTAATAGAACCCATTTTGACTGAGCAGCTGGTGACACATTATAAACAGAATTCTCTTGTTATGTGAAATAAAGTGCTTCTGCTAACAGATGCTTATATACTTTTAAGCCACAAAAAACCGCCGTTTTATGTTTAAGGTCTAAAGTTAATGAAAGAAAATAAATTCTGAGCTTGTTAGGTAACACTTCTGCACCGGGTCTCAGCATTGCTATTTGAATAGAGTGTAAGGTCGGCTGGCCCTTGCAATGCTCCATGTGGGAACTTAGAAGTGAGTAACTGCTAACTCATTAGTCTCCTGGCTAGCACATTAAACCTGTTCGCTTTAACAAGCAGTGGCTATCAGCTGATGTTTGAAAAAAAAAAACAACCAACTATTAAGATGTTGGTACTGTCCCCTAAACCTTAATTATTTTGTTCTTTTAACAGAAAGTGACTACTTTGTCTTTATTATCCCTTGGGAACATAATTTCAATCTGGTTATAACACTCAGAGTAGCCATTCAGAGTTAGTGGTGTGCCGTTCCCGCTCGGTACCTGACAATGAACTGCCCTTTTTTTCCTAGGAATGCTGTCAGCCGCTCTGACACGTGTTAAAGTCCCAGTGACAGGCCTTTTCTTAGGGACAGAAGGTCTAGCGGGCTGCATGAATGGGGCAGGTGGGTTTTAAACTCCTGGATGTACAGCTTAGTTGTGGAAAGTTTAAGCCTCCAAGACAAAAGAACAGAATAATTTCAGCAGATCTTAGTAATTAAGCGAGTGAGTAAGACACTAAGGGTGTAGATGTGCATTTTCTGGCTTTGATGGATTTAACTCTGCTCGTGGATTTATTTGAAGATGACTTTTTGTGAAGAAGACGTTTCACTGGAACTTACGGACTCTTTTGTTCCTGTTCTGTGTTTGACACAGAATTTCTGTCCTTAACTGACTGTCTAAATACAGCAGCACACAAATTAAAGTGTATGAATGCTTTCAGACATTATAAAATTAGTCATATCTTTAGTAAGTTAATTAGGGAAACAATCAAATTCTCAATTTTTACTCCATTCTTGGTGTATTTCTGATTTCAGATTGTTTTTCTGTCAACGGCACCTATTAGGCAGAATTAAAAATACCAGTTGGTCCATTCGCAGTCTGGCCGGTTTTCCTGGCCTTATTCAATTTTAATTTAGTATCAGTGGACTCTGCAGAGTTAGAGCTTCTACAGAGCTTAAATAATGTTTTAGGCAATTCTTGCAGAACCTGGGTGAGTGTAAATACCTGCCAATCACAGTGATTTAAATCTCAAATTCTCACTACCATTTGAATAAATGAGCAATAAACCCTGACTCAAAAAATTGCACTTGTGCTTGTTTTCTTAATGAAAGGGTGAGCTATGAAGATGGGGACTTTCAACTCGCATGAAACTTATACTATATTTGCTACTTCTTTTTGACATCCTGGAAGATGCACTAGCTTCACATTTAAATATCATCTGAATGTACATTTTTTTCAGTTACCTATTTTGTGCATTTTTTTAAAAGGGAAAATGACATTTATTTTTTATTTAAGGGGCTTAATTTTTTTGCCTTCATATTTTGGGTCACCACCTTCTTGTATGGAAATGGGAATTCAGTGTTGAATACATATAGATAATCAGACACTTCTGCATTTGCTACATAAATTTATGGTTTAGATATAAAAAGAATCGAAACATTCTGTGTAGAACAAATTTATTTAAAAAAAAGGTACAATGCGGTCCATGTGTGTTTTAATGTTTTATAACTAGTAAATGGTCTTTCACACATTTATTCACACATAGATTTCAAGAGAAAAACAAGTTTTGCTGCTTGTTTGAGACCCGATAGGTTTTTTTTTTCACTTTGAATGCCTAAAACAGAAAGAAAATATTCTTTCTGGATATGCAAAAAGGCGTGATGCCAATTTTCTTTGCTAGTAATGTAAGAGCACCCTTCTGAAGTGTGAAATGCCACGCTCCTGTTTTCTGAACAATATTTTGAGCAATATTAGTGTTTTCACTAATATTTGGAATGGATAAGTTTATCATGAAGTGCAATACTGAGCACCTGGTAACCAAACACCGCCTACAGGTTTAGGCAGTAATGTAGGGAGGCGCTCTTGAATCAGGTGTTAAAATGCAGTCTGGATTATCTTTCAGACTTCACAGCTGCTAAAACCTTTTGTAAAGTGAATTTGTCTTCAGATTCTGTTCTCTATGCCATCATTTCCGTTAATGTGTGTTGTGTGAGAATTAGATTTTATAACTAATTTCCTCCATAGTCACTTAAGAGTTTAGTGCTGCAGTAAGGAATTAAAACACGTGAGTCTTTTAGCAATACTCCTTGGTATATTCTAGTTCTGCTCCAAGGGGTTTTGAGTCCATGAGAAAGAAAACCCTCTTTTGTACAAGTGCAGTTTCTTGCCTGGTGTCCCTAGAAAGGTGAGAACCTTTCTACTCAGCAGGTGTGCTCGGGACTATGGGAAGCTCTCAAATTTAACGTCTTAATGAAAGGCTTTTACATTTGGAGGGATGCGCTATCAGTATAATGAAGGCATTTAAAAATGTTCTGTTCACTAACCGTAGACATAACACAAACGTGAGTGTGATGGGTTTGCGGGTATTAGTAGCAATGGAGTAATAGCTAACAATGGAGTTGAATCTACAACAAGGTTTTGGAGACCAGGGCATATGTCTAGATTTCAGTGAACTTAAATCTTTTCTCCATGGGAGTCCATTTTCTCAAATCTCATTTCTTTTGGACCCTCTTGAAGACATTGGAAAAAAACAAACCGACTTTTAAATATTTACAAACAATCTAAATTTATGCTTGCATAGTCTTGTTCTCTTACATAATCTCATTCTTGTACTCGCCTTCAATGGTTGTGATGCATCCAGCAACTTTAAAAACATCTAATGCTAGTTAAACCTGTGTGTAATAGAACCTGGGGCTAATAATCTCATACCTGGGCACTGGTTGTTATGATCACGGTTTACAGTCCTGACACTGTCTCTGTGGTCTCCCCCATTTTATGCCCAGAAAAAGGAAAACCAGCCAGCCATCATTCCAGACTGATATCGAAAGAGCCAAAAATCATTCTAGCGTTAAGCAAGAAGACAATACAAAGCAAGCAAACTAAATCCAAATATGTTTAAATTGCTGCTTTAGCCTGCATAGCCTTTTCATATGATTTATAGGAAAAGAAGCAGAAAAAACCAAACTGAATTGGGATCACAGCTATGACAAAGTGCAAAACTTCATATTTTCCCCCCTTTTTAAAAATATATCAACTGCAACAATGTTGGTGTGATAGACCAAAATGAAAACCACATGAAGTGGAATATCAAACTTCTTGTTCAAAAGAGCTAAGAAAGTTCCTGAGACACAACCTTCATTTAAAGAAGCAGAATTACAAGAAGCCATGCAGAGCAGTATTCTCCTCCTCTCCTCGGAAATGTGCAGCTCTTTATTATGGAAAACCAGTAGCCCCTCTATAGGCAGGGTTGTAATCAACTTCCATTATAAAGCCCTATTTTAGCCCCCTGTAACTTTGGCTTGAAAAATTGGAATACAAATTGCCATATTTTCTCCAAAAGAAAAGAAAAGAAGAATAGATGAGGATTTTTTGTTTATTTGGTGAGGTGGGAGGATTAGGTTTCGATTTTACATTTTTTTCTGTGAAATAGAGAAAAAATTGCTCAACAGTTACAAAGTTTAAGTCACTAAGAAAAAATTATTCTGATCCAAAATTTTTGCTTTTTTTTGTTGCTGCTATATCTGCTCTTTCTTATTAGGTGAAGTTATTTATAAATAATTTAGCAAAACCGTCTTAATGCTTTTTTTTTTTTGTCTATTAGGAGGGATGGGCCAATTTTTCTCTTGGTGCTGACAGTAATTATATTTCACTGGTGATTCTAGAGATGCAGGATTGGGCAATGTGATCAATTCCCATCCAGCAGTGGGGTGTATATCCAGGTGAAGTACAAAGCACACCAAGTTTTTGAGCACGTGTTTAGTTTCTGGAGATCTCCACATACTCTTTGTCGAAATTTCCAGCACAGAGGGAATGACTGAGTGTTAAACTAAAAGGCTGCTTGCAGAAAGGCCAGCAGAAAGCACACACTGAGGGCTAGTGACTGCAGCCTGGAGATTGCCTAATGGCACTGTGGTGAACACTGGCCACTCCCAGCATTCGGCCTGATTTATCATGCTTGGCTCATTTCCCAGGATTAGGTCCAGAATAGCCTCCGGCCATCTAGGCTGTTCAACAAACTGTGTAAGAAAAGAAAGCAAGCGTAGTCCGTGGAAACGCACTTCCCTCTTTTTTCAGATAGTTGTTATCCCATTCTGGATCTGAGCAGTTTGAATTCTTTATGATGAAAGAGCTGGCATTCTTGCAGATCTCCTTGAATCACTGAGAAAAAAAGAAGGAAGGAAAAAAGAAAAAGTCTTACAGCTCTGCCTTACTTTTGTGTTAGAGAAAAGGTTTACAGTACTATTTCCATTCTCTTCAAATGATCTCTTCGGTGTTAGAAAGATCATGGGTTTTCTTCCCCGAAGGCTTAATTGTGTTATGGAGAAAAAGTTGCATATGTCTGTTTGTGTGTTTTCATAAAATATGCATTTTTGTGTAGATACCTGAATCCGGAGATGATTTTGCGTGTACCTATTTATAGGGGTTTGGACAGCCCGAAGTTTGTTGTACACTGTGTTACAATATTAGGTTTGTAATTATTTATTGTATTAGTAAGGTGCTTTTAAATGCTGACAAGATGCATCAGAATGTAAATTGAGATGCGGTTGTGATATCCAGCCAATATTGCGTACGCAGGTGAGTGTGACTTGGGATTCTTTTCATGCAGTGCTTCACATGTCCACGTGAGATCACCAGGTGTCTTATGGCATCACTCAATGCTTTGAATATACTAAAGTTATTAAAAATTTAGCAAGACCATTGCAATATTACAAAAATATACACTGTAAATTTAGAGATTTTAGCAAATAATGAAAACTGACATGGGTTTTAAAATATAATGGAAAAATCTGTACTGGGAAAGTGGCTCTTACGAACCAATGAGACTGTTTTCTGTAGGATATATCTACAAAATCAATCCTAAAAAATTTAGGAGCAGAAGGAAAAATATTAATCCTGTGCCAAAACACTTGAGAGTGGAAGAAGGAAAAGGATGCCAATATTTTCTCTCTTTATATCCACACAAGATATTTAAAAAAAAATGCTTTTTTCTTTAACTGGCTGTTTAATTGTGGAAATTAATGTTCAACCCCGTTTGAATTTTGCTTTGCCATTCAGAATTCTCAAACCCTAGGAACACTAAGATCACTGTTTTCACAATGTGGTTAGCCTTTGCTTTGGATAATAAATATGTGCCGCACACAAGCAGAGAGGAGAACAGAAAGTGATGCAGAGGATTTCCCTGAAGGAAGCAGCTGTCAGGGATCAGGTAAGAAATTGCCGGCAATAGATATTGGAGTTTTGTGTGTGTTGCTGAGAGATCGTCAGAAGAGGTTTCCTAGGTGCTTTCCCAAGATATGGCCATCAGAATAAAATCCTGAAGAACCACAGCTGGAAGCCTAGGGAGATCCAAGGACAAGAATTTAGAACTTTTGAATCTGCAGATGCTCAGCAGATGAGTGTCTATCCCTTGACTCCTCTAATCTGGAGAACAGCGGTACGTGAGCACCGGGAACAAAGGCAGGAGCTTGCCTGCAGACAGGTCCAAACCAGGGAAGGGATGTTTCCTGACGAAAACCTGGAATGTTCCTACTCAGATGGCCACAGGCAGGCTTTGGTGCAAAAGCTGTAAGAGAAGATGTGAAGGGAACTGAGGGAAAGTTGTCACAGCTCAGGGTGTATATACAACTACGCTGAGTTTTGTTCTTCTCAGGAGTCCATGGACAGTGAGACAAGTGAGCTTCGTGATAGGATTTCCAGGGCACATTTGCCATGTTAGGACGAATGATTTTCCTAAACCAGATTTAGTTTGATGCTAGAAATACTGATAAAGTTTTCAGAGGTTGAAAACTCCACCTTTTCTGGAGGTGTCAGAGGCGTCACCTCTATTTCTAACAACATCTGTGATGGTGTGTGGAAGGTAGGAATGACGTGTACAGACAGAACTAAATAAATTAGGCAGCAATCCAATCAATAATTCAGAGTTCAAGAGTTCTCTAAAGTAAGGTTGGCCTAAACATTTTACTTTTTGAGTCAAAATGTACAATGACTTGAAAACTATAACGTGATCCACTGTGACTCAAGACTTTTTCCAGCTAATCAGTGATCTAAATTGCAAACGAAAATCTGATAGTATCCATGATAGAAAGTTTCTTACGCAGCAGTAATATGATTATTGTTTTTTTATTTATGCATTTAATAATACAATGATTAGAATAAAGATGTGTTTGCAGGCTTTTTGTAATTAGGAGGAAGAGCAGAGAAAATTTGTTTCTCTTAATATTTAGCCTTATTACAGGATTTTTTTTGAAAGGTTTAATCAGTATTTAACATCACCTACACTTAATTTTCACTGCTGATTAAACAACTGCTTTCAGTTACTTATTAAAGTTATATATTAAAGTAAATAAGACTGTGAGGGGAAAAATATTTTCATTTCTCAGTTTTAGATCAGCCTGGATTTCATGAAACTGTAACTCAAACAAGCAATATTCTATCCTCCCTTTCAGGGAGGTACAATACCACCGACAAAGCCCATTTAGGGTGGCTCTTTTACAGCTTTTAATGAAGAGCTGTCTACAGACCCTTGACTATTTTTATAGAAAGCCTGAGAGAACTGGGCGCATGTCTGCACTAAGAGGTTTTGAGAGAACTCACCTGGAGTACTCCAAAAATTGCTGTCTTTCTTCAAGGTACTGTTAAGTAAACATTTAAGAAAGCAGCTGCCTAGAGAGAAGATGAAATCTTTCTGTTATTTCAGTGAATAGAGTATTTCATAGTGAACATGCTGAAAACCTTAACATCCCCATGAGCCAGTACAGAATTTAATTTGTATAATCGTTCCCTTGTTAATATTAGGTCAGGTATCTTTTCTTCTTCATCCTTTTTATTCTTATAACTTGACACTTGTGAAGCAGTATGTTGTGCAAACATGGTTAGTATGTTTTTGAAATGTCATTTCAAAGTTAAATGCTTAATGGCTTGTAGTTTTTCTGCTATGTGTGCATCTGGCAGTTTTCCTCAGCACAAGCCTGCTAACATAACTCACTCCAGGCTGATTTATTATTTTGATTCAACCAGGTGCTACATGGGTTTGGCAACTTTGTCAATGCTATTGTCTGTAACTCTGCACTTGGTGCTTGATGATGCCAACACATGCGATGAATTTACTGGCACCGACACAGAGTATTTCATTCCCTCATCTCTTCATGAAGAATCAAGCTTCATCTTCCATATTTATTAATTTCTGAAGAAGAATGAAAACTTTCTTCTTTTACCAAAGCAGTCTCTTCTTCCTAAGTGTGAAGATAAACTAAATTCAGATAAAAATATTGAAAATTTTAGTCCTGTTGTCCAGGTTTCACAGGGACAGGCTCCCAGGGCAGCCCTGGTGTGGAGCCGTTGGCAGTTTGGGGTCAGCCAGGGCCGCTGCCCCGAGCTGCCTCACAGGTGGAGCCCAGACCACAGACATCACACCCAGGATAAAGGGGGAAGTTGATGAGGGTGGGGGCTTCTCCTGCTCTTCCTCTTCCTGCTTCTTCCCATCCCTGGAAGGTCTTGCTTACCATTCTGCTCCTGAGGAACTGCTCTCCTGTTTATTATGACCACCAAGCATTCACCAAGCTAAGTATCGCTTCGTGTACTTTCTCTTGGCATTGGGGTCAGTCGGGCTGTTCCATTAGAGCTGTTTTCATGTCAGCCCGGGGGTCTCCTCTCCTTTTGATGCTGCCCCTTCTCTGCTGGGAGGGGTCAGTGGGTGATAGAGTAACTGCTGTAGTTTAGCCCTGGATAAGGGCTGAAAGTAGAAAACTATTAAATACAGTATTTATAGTACTAGTTTAAGGTTCTGGACTGTTTTTGAAGTTTCCCCTGAATGTGAATAGCAGCCCGATAACCTCTGTACAGTCTAAGAGGAAGCTTCCTTGCTGTGAGCTGTCTATCTGGTGTGTTACAACCACTAATCTACAATTTTGTTTACGTTGTTTGAGGAGTATTTTATTTATGAATAGAAGACCATAAAGTCTTGTACCTGAGCATTCATATTAGACCCTCACAATTTCTTTACCACTAGGAGTTTGAATGGTAGCTACATCTATTTAATTCAAGTTTCTGCAACAAGCTATAGCTCTTCCATTAGATTTCATTTTTTCCTAAATGAGCAGTTTGAAGGAAAAATTTAATCTTTCCTTTATCCTTTTCTTATTATTATTGTAAAAATTGAACTTTGTATTTCTTAGAGGGCCAAAAGAGGATGACTGTAGTAGCAACTTAAAGTTTTGCTGACTTTGAAGCACTTAACATCCTGACTACGTATTTATTTTTTTTAAATGAATTCTCAACATAAACAACCCAATCTGTGCTGGTTTGTTGTTGCTTACTGGGTAGTAAACCATGCAAAAAGCAAAGCCGTGTTAAATCTGAACTTACTTAGGATTGACTTAAGGACAAAGATATTTTTTTCTTATGTGTCTCAGTGGAATGTAAGAAATATCTTCCAAACCCTGTTTTCAAAAGCAGTTTTAAATATGCACAACATTACAACCATGTAAATAAGAATCGGCAGGAAAAGATAATCTATACCTACAAATTTTATTCCTCCCCTCATTCTATGTTCCTCCCATGATGTGAGAGAATCTGAATAGCTTTGTGTAACAAGCTTCAAGATAAATGAGACTGTTCACATCCCAGGACTATATTAAACACTGAGAAATACAGAGACAGTGACCTAAATGCCAATCTTACTCCATAGTCAATTAGGGCCGTGCACAGCAGATCACAAAAAAAAAAAAAAATCCAAACCTAGGAAAAAAGCTCCATCGGGTTCAGAAGAAAGATTTACTCCATAGTCAATTAGGGCCGTGCACAGCAGATCACAAAAAAAAAAAAAAACCCAAACCTAGGAAAAAAGCTCCATCTGGTTCAGAAGACAGTGGCCAGTCCCATAAATAACACAAGCTGTCAGGAAAACATCATTCCTATAGTACTGCATGTGTCGGCTTTCTGTCCAACTAGGGAGCCACTACAAGGAGATTCAGAGCTTTGCATGGACTTGGACCACTCATCCCTCCAGCTCACCATAACAGCCACATTCATGAGTTATTCCCAAATTAGCAGGGTAGAGAATGAAATGTACAGAAGGAAAGAACATGGACCTATACAATTCTAGAATCCTATTGTACGTGTGCGCACGCACAACAAAAACAAAAGGAAAAGTCCATTTCAGGTGAGCTAGTCTGAAACGGGAAAATAAAACTCATCAGTAATGTTATATTAGGAAAATGTAACTGCAAACTCCACAGTACGAGGTGAAGATGAACAATAAGCTTTGCTTTACTGTTGTTTGTATTTTAAATACTTCTGTTGATAGCAAGTAAGTAGTTGGCATTGCTAAAGACGGGGAAGAGACGCTTCTGGTTGTACGTGGTTAAAACAGCCATACGCTCTTTTCACATTCAGAAGAATTTTGTTTTTCATAGTGGAGAAAGAAAGATCATTCAGTACCGAACATTTGTATTCCGGTAGCACTTGTTACTAGGTCAGGAGGTGAGAGTGATGGGTGCTGTACAGGAATATGATAAATAAATAATAGTTCTGGGATTTTACAGTCTTGGTGCACAACAGAAAGGCACCCGCGTTCTTTTTAGATGGAAGATTTACCTTTGTAAAAATTGGTGACTGGAAATGCTAATACAGAACATGAGCAATGCTGAGGCAGTGCTGAGCCCTGATAAAATGGGAGGAGGAAGCACCAGCCCATCATTGCCTCTGGAGTCTCCTATCACTTGCTTCGAGTGTGGTCTTACCATCCCCATTTTCCTTTGGGGTGTGTCATGCCACTCGCTGTCTCCTCTCTGGCCTCAATTTTACATGCCGCTTCCACTCAAGGTGTGTGGAGGGGAGGGGAGTGAAAATTACTTTCAGCATTTTCATCAATTTTGAGGAACGCATAAGCTCCCTTGGTCCAGTTCTGCGCTAAATCTCTAGTGTTTTGTGAGCTTTACTTAAACGTCCTCCCCTCTACTGCAGAGGGAGACAAAGGATTCTCCATTTTTCCACGGTTTTCCATGGGGAAAAGAACAAAAGACACATAGTTTCTGTATGTACAGTTTCACAGCTGAACGTATGGGTCGTAGCTGAACTTTATTTCTGAGGAATCAAATGGTTACTCACATGCTCCAGTTATTGAAGGATGTTTAAGTTGTGGAGTGACCAGGGTGAAGTGAGCCCGTGGGTGTGTGGGGTTTTTTTTTTTTTTCGCTCAGAGGTAAAACAGTGATCCTCGCTCCTTCCTGTTAATTTGCTGAAGATAAATAGCAAATCGCTGCATTTATTTCGTCTCTCTGGTTTGCATTTAGGAGACGACACACAGAAAATTAACTTTGAAGCGTTTCCTTAAAGGCACATGATAAATCCCTGGGGAGGAATTCACAGCCTGAAGAGAGCCTTGTGCCTGGGTTCGATAGTGACGGATAGCGATGGAAACGCAGTCCTTGGTGCTCCGAACCAAGAGACCATTATGTGTGCAACTCGCAGGGAGACCATGGCAGAATCAAGCTTCCCCCAGCCCCACCCAGAAGTGTGGCTGCCTTTGTAATTTTAATTGGTCTGTGTTTGTGGAGTGGGGCCTCTATTTACTTATGGCTTGGGGCTTGTGTTTACCAAGCCTGGTGGAGGCCAAGTGTCATATCACTGAAGCTTAGTTCCTGCAAGCTCTCCTGCTATATCTTGAGGCACTTTTCTTTTCAGTATCTGTGCCTGTCTAATTCGCGAGCTTCTGTGAAACAAGCACAGGAGGGTACAAGGCCTACAGGGAGGAATTACACCTAATTACTCAAATAATTGCTAGGCTGTTGCCTTCTTAGTCACTGAAAATAATTTCCAGGTCCCTGGCTTTTATAGATAGTCTTCTAGAGGCAGGAGGACACAGCCCCCTTTTTAACTCAGCCCATTCACTCACAAAATCAGAACACTCGAGCCTGCAAAATTAATAAGCACCACTTCCATTACATATATTTTAGGTTGTTGTTGCCGTGGCGATAAAGTCAGGGACATTGAATCTCCTCTGTTGAGCCATTGTTATCATCCCTGGCCATCTGCTGCAGAGGAGTGATATTCCATCTCATTTGCATGATGACTGATATATGGGAGGTTTGGAAGGACATATGCCACAGCAATCATGTGATGAAAATTAAAGTGAAAGTTTTGGGCCCAGAGCCGAAAAAAATCTGTGTATGCGCATGAGGCTGTTGATGTGCAAATGTGAATCATATTGAGAAGGTTTGAATAGGGAGGTGTGACGTAAAGAGGGGACACAAACGCAGGTGCTTATCTCTAGGCAGTCAAAGGCACTGGATGTCATATCATGGGAACTACCTTTCAAAGACACAGCTTTAGTGCACAGTTCAGCACACAAGGGAGGAGAAACATATAAGTTTTGGAAACAAAAATAAAGTAAGTTCAACAACTTTTTCACACTATTCTGAACCCGTTGATGTTTAAGCAACTTGTACTATTAGTAACTTTCTGTCTTTTCTATTGCTTGTGCTCTTATTTTGCAAAAAGCAAAAAATCTTGTCCGTGCATCAGTGCTGAAAGGGATTCGTATTAAGAAGTTTGAGGGGTTTTAATCCACGTTTAAAATGCTTTCTGCAAACTTTTCTTTTGTTTAAATGACACTAATGCTGTTTCTTCCACAATGTATGCTTGGTCATTATCTTAAATGCTATTTTGGGCCTCAATTAAAAAATAGCTACTTGTAACTGCTTTGAGAAAGCTTTCTGAATAAAATGTCATGGTGTAATTGCATTTATACTGCCTCAGTAAAGCCTTTGTTCATATACATTTTACAATTGCGCAAATTTGCAGCTCTGGCTGTTTGGTTTGAGGAAATGATCACAAGGACGCTTTTCCTCTCATTTTGAAAAGTTACTGAACTTAAATACTGCCATAGAAAAAAAAAGAGAGGGGGGAGAAAACGCGACGGGAGAGGGAGAGAGTGGGACCAGTGTATTTGTAGGAACTGTTCGATAGCTGCAGGTTCACTTGCAGTTATGTGTTACACACCAGAGAGCTTTCTCATGATGTTTTTGAGTGCTTTAAAATCATGCGTAATGCTTTTAAAATGAAGATTGTTGATCAATGTATTTAATAGCATTACTCTAAGTGAAAACGGGTCTTTCAAAGCATGACATTTCAGCCCTTTAAATTATTTGGGATTCAGAGAGTGAATTGAGAGCTTCTGATTAAAAAAGCGAATGCTGTACTTTAGAATGAATGTCTGTGTCAGGAAAATCTTTAGAAAGTTAAATGACAGTAATATCAGGCAAGGTTGAAGAATGAAATGGACCTTCTGGGACAACATTTTGCAGGAGGATGATTTTTATGAAATAGCATTTGATGCTAGAGAAAGTCTGTTTAACACTCTGATCAGCAATAGCTCTCTCTCTCTCTTTC
>NW_010419392.1:48196-49269 GCF_000710305.1 Buceros rhinoceros silvestris
TCTTTCCCTCTGACTTTCTTTTGTCTTTAACAAAGCACTTAGTTCAGATGTTTGTCTTCCTTCATATGTAAATAGCAAGACAATCTTCTGCAAGGTGCTGTGAATTTTTCATTTAATAGATTATAAAAGAACAAATCCCAGATTCTATCCTTAAACTGTATGGGGTGAACTTTGTGAGTTAAGGATCTTTTTAGGATTCAGAACAACCGTTTATTATCTCTTTTGTCAATTAAATTAGTTAAGTTAATTGTGTAGATGTGTCCTCTTTGGTTTGGCTGTGCATTGGTTTCGTAATTCTTGGGGAAAATTGCAGCATCTGTGGTGAAAGCTTTCTCTGAGACAATAATTTATTTCTGCTATAAGGTGGCTAACGGATAATCCAGATTCGGAATGAGGAATTTCTAAAGATAGGCTGTGCTTCTTAACTTCTCAGTTTGGAGCTTTTTATTTTTACTTGTAAATATCATCTGCATATTATAGTACTTTGATGCCTGCAGGCTAAGATTACCAGTCTTCCTTTTTTTCCTCCTCCTTCTAAATATTCAATTACTCAATGGTAATTATTATTATGTGGCCTTCTTGGCTTACCGCATTATTAGATTAATATAGATTTCTTGTGCCAAATTAGCGGAAATCACTGTTATACGCAACAACGAATCACTTTTTTCCCCCATTTTACTTACTTTGTTGAATAACAGGAAGACTTTGACATCATGAGGTTTTATTCTTGAGACTTTTAATGTGTTTGAAAGCTGAGAGGGAGGGGATGTATTTTTGTTTTGCCTTTTCTTTTGTGAGGTTTCCAATAAGTAGAAACTTTGCTTAAATTATCATTTGGTTTGTGTAAGATCTGTAAGTGGGGACCTCTCTGAAGGGAATTCCAGTTCAAGTCCCCTGGTCTCTGGTTATTGTTTCAGAGGTAAGAAAACCGAAAATGAAAGAGCAGGAGCTGTCCAGGGTACTGCAGCTGGGTCATGTTTCCCGTTACTGTACAGAAAAAATTCCTTACTGAAGTGCTCACAAAACTGCCACCATTTGTTACTTATCGCCACCACCCCCCCCAACCTACAAAA
>NW_010419392.1:49346-71045 GCF_000710305.1 Buceros rhinoceros silvestris
GTAGATAAACCTTATATTGAAGTTAACTATTAAAAAATTGTGAAAGAAAAAGCTTGTTTCAGGAGCATGTCATTTTTCTGTGAGTAGCAAATACACCCTCAGATGGAAATAACTTTTATGAATTGCATATTAAAACTAATTTTTTGTGCAAAGATTTTTGTCGAAGTTACAGACAGTAAAACTTTCCCAGTCTAAACCAATCTTTGAGTATAAGACAAACGGTTTCTATGGTAGTGTCATAATGTAAACAAAACAAACAAACAAAAGAACCCCAGATCCCAATCTTGCATTACTTGATTGCTTTTGAAATGAATTCTTGTCCTTACGTGACCCGAAATGTGTGGTTACAAAGCTATAGAAATCCAAACGATCATATTTGTTTGATATGAAATGAAAAAAATAGTTAAATTGAAAGTTTAACATCATGAAATTCAAAATCCCAAGCGGTATATAAACATTAAAAGAAACTTTGGACTGCTAATCCTAGGAAATGAGTTTTATGGATTGAATTCAACAAGGCTTCAGAAATGGTTCCATCTGCTGCCTAGCAGCTGGTGAAAGGATAAATTTAATTCATTAATTCATTTGGAAAAAAAAGGATCCAAGTAGTAAAGACTTCATTGCTTGTAATGCACATAGGTGGAAATCAAAACCGAAATTAGGTCCAGTTGATCACCTTTGATAATGAGGAACATTTTCTTTGTTATCGTTATGATGATCTTGATCAGGCAGTTGACAGTATATGCACTATATGCTCTTAACCAGTGTTTTAATGTCTTGAAGTTGAGAACAGTTCTGAAAGCATAACTCCTCTTCGGGGAGGAACATCCCTACTTTGGGAGTTACAAATTACGTAGCTTCAAAAAGCTGGAATGTTTCACTGAAACAATGTTGCTGTCTTTATATGAGTATTTGCAACTTCTTTCCTATTGAGTCAGTTAAAGAATACAAAATCAGGTACCATTAAAATTCGAAAATAAACTTATTCACGGTTAAGTCACTGTACTAATCTAAACCCAGAATGTCAAACATAAAGAGTTTATTCCTTTCCTTTACTTTTCTATTAGAGTCACAAAGTTCATCTTTTTCCTGTCTTTACCCATTTTGTTTTCGTAAGTGCTAAAAACTTAGAAGAGCGGCAAATGTAAGTTAAGGACAATATTGAAATATCCAGGGTTTTAAAGGCAAAATTAATTGGACAAATGCTTCAATAATAACTTGACATTTAAGTTCTAGATACAAAGTTACCCAAATTATCACAACCTCCAGACACAGATTTTTTTTCAAAAGGCATTGCCTCCACTTCTTTTACTCTAAATCACAAGCAGGGAGTGCAAAGTTATATAAACCTTTTGAACCGTGGGATGGTCAAGTGGCAAGAGCTTTTGTTCACCTTATACCAGGCGCACAGGTAAATGTGTGCCTCGTTCCTTGTTGCGGGATACGTGGGGTGACGGACCTGTTATCCTGAAAACCAGTTTAATAGCTGCCAATGCCTATTTTCAGTGTTTCTGCTTGAGATGGTGATTTCATGAATGATATTTGGCTTTTCCCGTTTCCTCTGTAGCCCATAGCTCGCTGTGGTGGGTTTGTTGGATTTACTATAAAGGTTCTGTTCGCACCCTGTGGGTTGGGTTAAGAATTAGGATTTATGCATTTACTTCTACTGTTGCATTGTTTATACAGCTTTGGTTTAGTTTTGATCCCTTTTTTTTTTGCCTTTGAGGCTCTTCCACAGTGTCAGCTGCTGACTGATAGTAGGAGAACGGCCTCGTGGTGTGAATGAAAGGGACCTAGCGGTTGGTAAACAGAGATAAGGAATAAATAGAGCACAGGCAAAAGGAGATAGTTCTGTGGGAGCCCAGATTGCCGCCAGTCTGTTCAAGTGAGATGCAGTGCCTGTCCTTTTCCCAGATTAAATTAGTGTGCGAAATCTCCAGTGACCTCCTCCCCTTCTCCCCATACTCTTTAGCCAAGCTGAACAGCCTCTGCTGTAAAGTATTCATTTTACCCAGGGACAAGTTGGACAATAGAACTCTCCCTGTTACTTATGGACAGCTGTCGTGATTCATAGGGCTTTTCAGCATTTCATTTTTCATAAGACTTAAAAGGGTTTTACCTTGTAACTGACGAGAGGTTAGAAATGCAAAGATGCCAGCCCTGAGGTTGCCTGTAGTGAGGAAGTTAATAAGAAAATATCACCCCCCCTACACACGCACACACACACACGTCCTCTCCCCAATGTGCGAAAGGCTGTGTATTTCCTTAGCGCTGCTGTTCTTATTTAAAGGGGTTTAATTGTGATAACACGATTACGCTGCAGCATGAATCGCAGGGAGAAATTAACCAGCAGAGACACGGAGACATGCAGGGCCCCCAAGGTTCCCGAAATTAAAGGTGACCAGTGCAAACCCAGACAGTGCCCTTTTCCCTCCTTTGCCCTTGCTTTTGCCTACATCCCCTATCACTTCATTACCTGCAAATAACTCCCAGGAAAGAGTAAACCCTCATGAGATACCTCTGTGGTCCCGTATATTTTTTTTTTTTTTAGTGATTTACTGCAAATATATTCAGCATTTTGACTGATTAAATAGACCTTCGGCAACCTTGAGGGTCACTGTGTAGAGTATGTACATAGAAAATGCATCAGCCCATTGTACCCTGGCAGCTAATGAGATTGGTCGTTAAGTAAATGACACAAAGCCTACAAAAAAAGCTTAGCAGCTCACTAGAGTATCACAGAGTGTCCCTGCACACCACACAACGACACAAACAGTGGACTAACCTAGCCCACCCCTGCTTTATTCTACATCACTGCTTCCCTGATGTCAGCGTGAGAGGCAGAACAAAGGCTAAAAGGCACACGGTAAGTCAGTCTGACAATTATGCCCTAGGGAGAAAGTAGAGCAAATCTTAGACTAACCATGGGGTTGAAAGTCCGTTTCTAGACAAGTAGGTCATAACGAAGGGATGGTTTTTTTATCCCCGTCACTTCACGAAGGGGAGAAAAATATCTCTGGCGTCAAGGTTGGGTTTGTTTCTTGTTTGTTTGTTGCCTTTTCTCTCTGTCTGATTCACCAGCTTACAAAAGTTTCTGGCATTCCGAAAGTAACGTGGAACTGTATGTTTTGTGAACTGAACTGGATATTGCAATTACAGAGCAGTGAGAGAAATATTTTTTGTAAGAACAGCCACTGCCTCAGATGGACAGTAACGTCTGAGGAACTTTACAGACAGAAAGTTTCTTTTTACTTTGCTGTAAAAATCTGCTGGGAATGTGTTATCTGTATGAATGCACATTTCAGTCTGCTGGCCAGCTACCTGCACCCCTAAATACCTGCTACAGTTTTTACAATTACGCAGATAAAAGCGAAGTTGTTACTATGATTTTTGGGGTGTTTTCTAAACCAGATTTTTTTACATGAAGTCTCTCTCTGTGTTGTCTGAATTTAGAGTTGAAAACTGCTGTTCAACAGTTACACATACCTATTTTCTTTGCACAGCAGCAAAATTTTCAGCTGATACCTTAGAATAGCAGCTGCCTGCCTGTGTAACCTGTGACAAAATCTTTTCTAGCAGTGTTTCAGTTCGGTATCTCAGGAGCCTTTATTTTGCTGGAAAATGGCAACAGGAAGTTGCCAGAAAGTCTTGTTTGCATTGCTGCGATGTTTCTGTCTGCTTTGCACTTTGGAGGCTCAGGGGATGGTAGGTTCAAAATGACACGATGTTATTGCAAGATGCCTGTGTGAATTAAGCGATACTTCTCCTTCCCCCAAACCACTGAAACCGTATGTTTTAAGAATGTTTTCTTAAATACAGACAGTTAAAGAAGTGGGTTTTAGCTATCAGCCGGCATCACAGTTGCTTTTTTGTTGGTGGGGGTGGTTGGTTTTTTTTTTTTTGGTTTGTTTTGGAAGAGTTTTTAATTTGGGAGAACACTTGACAATGTGTGCGTATTTCGACGTGTCGGGATAACCTGTTCACTTAACTGAAACTCCTCATAAGTCACAGAAGTCAGTTCACTACGAAGTGTCGCTTACCCAGGGACATCCTTTTTACAGAAGTACCATCACAGCTTAGAGAAACTAGGATAAAATGTGATAATTTAACATCTGCACTTGATGATTCCTTGCAAAGGTGTCTGGATGCACAGATATGAGTCTGCATGTGCATATTTATATAAAGAAGTATACATATGCAAAAAACTGTGTCCACCCCTATAGTATCCCAGTTCACTGAAACTCAGTATATATTAAGTAACACTTCTGTCTCCTTTTGCACTTTCCAAAAATTAGGAAATTAAACATGAAGTAAATAAACTCAAGTAAAATTTTGTGTTTAATTTTAGTTTCCATATTTTTAAGTTGTGTGCATCTCAGCAACATGTTTTCCATATGTTACCTCAGGAAAAGAGATATGCAGACATCAGAAAACAAGCTTGCTTTCTCAGCTGCGTCCGATAATTCATACCTAATTGCTAGATCAGCAGAGATTTAGTAAGCTGGAGGGTTAGGACGCAGTTTTGGGTTGAACTTTGCTAATTGACATTAAGCTTTCAGTTCATTTGAACAGGTAAGATTTGAGGATAATTTATGTTCAGGTGCATCACCGCATTTGAAAATGAGCACACCCCTCTCTCGCAGTCCTCTTGCTTTTTACACAGCTACGTGAAAGCGAGGAAAGGTTATTTGATATTTCAGCATTCACTACGTTAATGAGTAAGTTCAGCTGTCCTTTATCCTATTAAAAGCAGAGTGATTTCACAGGGGTAATGAACGTGCAGCAGTGCTACAAAAATCATGCTGCTGCTGTAATCCGACAGGTTGAGCCACAGGAAGTTTCAGTAGTTTGTCATAGCTTCATTATTTTTTCTTGTCTGTCATCTCACTGGTACACCTGCGAGAAAAGGAAAAGAAAACTTGATTTCTGATAACGCTGGTCATCTGAGCTCCTGGGTAAACTATATAATACACCAGATTTTTAGAATCCGCTTTTCAACAGACCTTTTGGACCTTAGAATCCAACAGGAGGCCTTTGCATGTATCTTTGTGCACGCTTCCAGGGGACGACAGTGCAAGCTGTGCGTGCAGATCTGGAAAACTTTATGGCATTACACAGTTGATTTGAATACTTCTAATTTAGGTTTTTGCATGCTTATAGATTTTCAAGCCAGTGATCCCAAAATAGCTGATATTCCTGATAAGCAAGAATCCCCAGGATTAGTCACAGAGCAAACTCCTGAATGTCTGGTTCTGTCACTTGAAAATAAAACATAGCAAACAACATGCAGAGTAAACTTTATATATTCTACTACACCCATATCGATATGGAGCTTCTAGACCAAAATCTTTACTGATTTGATTAGTGATAAAAAAGTTTTTCTCCCTCTTAACTTTTTCAGTAGTCACATAAAATCTCTTTGGAGGAGAATCGCTCCCATGTATGTTCGCGGAGGACTTCTAACAACACTAAAAACTTTTCCCTTTATAAATGACAGGTTTCTGGTTCAAAAAAAGGTGATAACCTGAAAGAAAAGTTGCTTTCTGATGAAAACAGGGCTCACCTCTTTGGGTAGGTGAACGCTTACAAAAGCATTTGCATGCATGAGTGACTCCACTGAGGTGAGGCTGATGGCTCACTTCAATACAGTAAGGCAGGTGTCCAAATGTTTTGAAGGTGACGGGTTTATTGATTTGCTTAATAGGTTCAGGTAACATTTGCTAGCTCATTTTTCAGGTTTGGCTTCCTATGTGAACTTTTCCCTCCATTAAGGAACTTCGGTTAAAAGGAGCTAGATTTTAATTTAAAAACATATATTTGAACTCTGCTCCATCAGGCATTAGATTAAAAAAAAAAATGCATTAGGATTTTTCCAAAATATCATTTCATGTGAGGATTAGAGATTCCAATTTCTTCTTAACAGTGAATCTTCCAGGTGATAGTTAAGAGTCACTAGATCGATTCCCTGAATCTCAGAATACTTGACACCTTCAGGGCCCCCCTCCTCCCAAACTTCGAGCACATGTACAGCAGCTGGATTGGCACAACCAAGTAGTAATGGCTCCAAAGGCACCGTTATGGACTATCAGGTCAATAATCCTTATGCTAAGAAGGATTTATATGATACAGAGTAATGGCTCGGTCATTTCTGAAGTAAAAATCCACTTTTTAATGAGCATCAAAATACCATTTTGCACTCTTAGCATCAGAGACATCAGTTAAAAAAAACTAACACGCGTACCTTCTTCAAAAAAAAGTTCACATCTAAATGTTTGAATAAAATCAATGTTAAAATACTGTGGGTCGGCACCTACAGTATCCCAAACAGAGACTTTTTTTTGAAAACGTACTTACTGCTATTCTCAAGCTTTTCCTGTTTGCTATATCAGAAGAGTGTAGGATATTTCCATCATGTCTTCAACAGCTTTTTTTATGATGCGGTCCAGAAATAGATTTGGCTTAGAGGGGCTTTGGTTTTGTTTAATTTTTCTACTGGGTGATTTTTCTCCTATTTCAGGCAGAAGTTTGACACAATCTGACACAATCTAGATCTTGTTAGAGAAGTAAGTTAGAAAGTAAGGATGACTGTGGTTATAAAAATCTGAGGTTGTGATTTTTGTAGTATTTTTTTCCTTTATAAAATTCAATTTCTTGTGATAAAACCCCACAACACATTTATTAAATTTTCCATATTCTGGGAGAAAATATTTTCTTCCCTGACAACGTGGTTAACTCAGTCTCCATACAAGGTATGGAAAGTCACCAGATCCTGAACAGAAAGAACTACCATCGCGATACAAATGAAGAGACTGAGTACACATGACATTTTCATTGTATCTCTAACATTTTATAAAATTAACCACCATTTTGAGGTATGGGTCTGATGGGAATCATCCTGTATATAAGCTTTTGACATTTAGTGGAAAAAGTGCAGCCGAACACATAAATCGCCCTAAATAACATTGACGCTTGGTCAGAAGAAGCACACGTTTAAGGCTCAAGTGTATGGTCAAGCTACTTTATGGAGAGCCATCCCATTATTTTGGTGAGTGAGTACTGCCTACAAAAAGGGTTAAAGAAAATGCATTCTGTTGCATCTGCTTACTAAATCCCTTACTTTAGTAGAAATTCAAATTTTGTAAAGATTATTCGTTTTATTGATGCATATAATTATAATCACAAGCCATCTGCTGATTTGGCAGGCATGGTTAAAATTCTCTAACTCTCATAACCTTTCAAGTACAGTGCCCTTGGGACTCTATTTCACTTTTATATTTTGGAAAACATGTAGGGACAAACAAGAGAGGTCATCTGCCGAAAGTCAGACCTGGAAAACATTAAAAGAATAAAGATCGTGATGACTGCTCTTGTTTTAACAGTAAAGAAAATATTTTCTATTTTATTTCTGACTTCAGGAAGGATTATACCGGTTTCCATCACGCACTTTGGGAATTTGAATTTTTTCTAGGGATTAAAGCTCACTCCTGGGATCTGGGTTCCAAGTCTAAACTAAAAGAACAAATATTGTTCATTTGGTAGTCACAGGTGAATTAAACATATTTGACCTTGGTCTTAATTTTTCTTTTTACACATTTCCCGTTACATTCCTATTTGAAATGTTTTGCCAAACACTGTTCCCTTTTATTTTTTTCTTAATTTGACTGTATTAAGTTCCACAGAGAGGCACCTATTGCATACTTAGCTTTTTCCAATGAAGCTCAGAAGAACATTTTAATTTAGAGGTCTATATATATAATAAAGCATAAAATGAGTGGCTAACATTCTTTGCCCCAGTCTTTAGAGATCGATGCCTTTATATTAGCCTACCATCGACTGGTGGTTTGCCACAGTTACAAATGTTTGGGCTTTTGGCCTATGAGAAGTCTTGTTCTCCATTTTTTGGGTGTCCTTCACCATGTTTAGCCCAACTATTTTATACTTGACCATTCTTTCTTTTTTTAATCTTTGTTGTTGCTGTGTTGCATGTGGTGTTGCTCTGCTGCTTCTAGCTGAAAACATCCACAAGGGAAAAAAGCCACTCTAGGAGATGCTCTCTCTGTCACAATAAAAAAATGATCGTGTTTCACCATTGTAGGATGTTGTCAACGCTCTGGATTAGGAAAAAGGGTGTTTTAGAGAGAGAACACGCAAAGGTGGAAAACTTAGTGCAGAACGGGGTAGTTGGGTGACCTCCTGATATTAGCAGAAGGCGAGAACAGCCGCCCCTCCACAGATCAGTCGTGTGTGATGCTGTATTCACGTGTATCTCACAGGAACAAAAGATGCAACTCTCACTCCTGTTTAATTAGTGTATCTGAAGGCCGGCATGCAGCATGCATGCTGCTTTACTCCTTTTGGAGGTTTGATTCTCACCCCACACCCTCATTATGACAAGCAGGAGGGAAATGCACATGTTTGAAAGTGTCTTCACAGCTGAAACTAGGGAAACAGGCCGAGAGTAGCTCTGGTTTATTTCACAACCAATTAAGTATGACATCTGTTGAAACTCAGGAAATAAGTCTCCCTTCCCCCTGTTCATATACTTACTTAAGCTGCCAGTCTTTTGTTTGGATATGGTGAATTTTACTCACAAGAGGGTTTTTTTCCCCTTTGGAGTAAACACACGAAATAAAGCAACCAAGACAGAAAGGGTTTTTTTTATTTTTTAAACCATGTTTCACCGAGTGCCTGTGAAAAAGCCCTGCTTGGCACTTGCAAATCAAGCAAATGATTGTGTCAATAATTCTTTGACTAAACACTCACCTTACATGCTAAAAAAAGACATGTTTGTGGCAGGTGGCATAGGCACAATATCATTTTCATTTTTGAAAATCTGGCTCCTGTTGTTGGCTCCTGAAGGCTAGCAAAAGTTGTAGAAGGAATTTGGAGTTTAATTTCTTTAATTTTATGGTCTAAAACTTGGCACTGAACAGAAGACACCAAATCAAACAGGGCACGTGGCATTATGTGTAGTTAAAACAAACAAAAAGAATTAAGTGCAGAGCCGCTGTCGCTGGTGACATCAAGTTTCTCAAGTATACAACAGGTCACAATAAACCAGGCAAGAAACACTGATAAGCTTCAATAGCAAACTGAGATTCAGGGCAACAACCGTATTCAGTGTCAGATAATAATAGTTCAAGCTGAGAGACACTTCCCATTTAGACATCAACACGTTTACTTGCCAGAAAAACTTTTATTCCTTCATAAAACCGTTGTCCAATGCAAGTATTAAAAGACGGCATTTCAGCCCATGTCAACGCTTAGAGTTCAGTTTCCCTCTGTTGTCCTTAGAACTTGATTGTCTTCATTCTTCTGTATCTAGATAAAGAAATATTTGCCATATCATGCTGACCTTTTTCTTCCTCTGCCTCTTGACACTGGATTCTCCCGTGTCTCTGAAGGCACACTTCTCATAAAAAAGCTGTGGCTAACTCTCTTTTTCTTTAATTTACTCCATCCCTGAGTGCTCTCTTTTATTTGTTCATCAGCTTCGGGTGTTTTGCCAGTCCTTTCCTACAAGGACTGGCACTTCCTTCGTTCCTGGAGGATGGTTCACTGTATTTCTTTTGCTTTTTCATCCCAATTTTAAAATACAACTCAGAGCCATGTAGTGCTCTTGTTATTTAAGCTATAAGATGCTGCTTGGAGATTGCCATAGGTTCTTTGGTCAGGAATCTTATGGTGAAATTCAGCACACACAGTGGAAGTGTCTAAACCTGAGCCAGTCATCCTGACTCCATCTAGAGTCAGTGGAAAGAGAGAGGCATTTCTTGGCTGCAATTCCTCTCCAAAAGCAGATGTGTGGAAAAAAGTAAGATGTATCACTCATCTGCCTCGCAGCAGAAACGCCAGCGGGTTCCCTACAGCCTACCCAGAGACTAGGGGAAGCCACCGGTTACCACCTCAGAAATACCGCACTGCACTTCAGCTACGTGAAGTTAGGGAGTGAATTCTCTCTTTACTGTCCAGTCTACAAACTGGACTTGATTTATTCTTATATTTTGTCTGCACAAAAGTTTACTGTTTCTCACAATTTCATACAAAGTGCTGATATGAATGATATGGTATAACTTAGTCCAAAAGTTTCCTTTTGCATATGCACAGTATTGATGAAATTCGGTGTGGGTCAGATATTAATGGAGTGTAGAATAGCAAAAATAAATATTGCTGTGCAGCTCAGAGGAGTGAATTTTGTATCTGAAATATGATCTTTATAAAAAGGAACGGGGCCATTCCCTGCTTTGTCCTTAGAAGTCATCGTATTTCCTTTCAAAGAAGTGTTTATTTTCTCAAAACTAATTTTTAAAACACAAGAAGTTAGCTGTAAAGGTGTAACAATATCCATTCATTTCAAAATACAGTACAGATTCCAACATCAAACCAGCTGGATTTTTCAACAGTGCTGATAGCAGCACTGCCAGACTCAGCTCCACTTTTTCGTTCTCCCATTGGTCACTCCTCAGACTGTTCAGGCACTTTTGGGGTTACCTCTGTAACTTCTCTCTCTAAGTCTTTCAAAACGCTGTTTCTCAAGCTTTGAGGTAATAGAAGGATAGATTAGATGACGGTTTCATGCTGTTGCTGTGAGTAATCATAGTGATTCAATGTTCCGCATGCTATCCTACAAACAAACTTTCACTTAATTTCAGTTGCTGTGCATATTTTGCATAGATTTCAACTTTTTTCCTGTTTGAAGAGATTTGTTGAGAAAAATTTTGACTTTTAGAGGATTATTTATCACACCCATAGTTTTAGCACACTCATGTGGGGTTTTTTTTAAAGAAGTCTTCATCCTTTAAAGTTCCAGGGACAGGTTCTCAAAACTTCTTAAGATCAAGGCAAAGTGCTTAAATTTTGTTTCTAAGCGGGCAACTCAGAATTCCTTCAGGGATAGGAACTGGATGGAGTCCCACCAAGCTGTGCTAACCCTTAAGTAGAGGATGGTTCCTATGGAACAGCATATGGCTCTATACCACCCTAATCTGTACCATGGGAGGCACATGTTGCCCTTGAGAGCAGGGAGCTGTGGCTGGGTAGTCCTTGGCCTTTTCATACTCCTCCTGTGAGGGGAGGATAGTTACGGTAGTAAACTCTGCTGTAAGATTACGCTCAGCTTGATCTAATTAGGTAATAATGAGTTTTACAAAGGGATAGTCGCTAACTACGTGTCTCTTCCCCAGATTAGACTCCAAGTCAGTGAAAATCATGCCCAAAATTGTGTGCATGCAAAGTTCATTATGGTCTAAGTTGACACCAGTTCAATAAACACAACCTTTTGGACCGATTTAACCTTTATCCTGAAAAGCTTAACCTGCTAACATATATTCTCAGAGTTTTCTTCCCCACAATCAACAGTTCAGTGGTTGTCATTAAACAGATTCTTCTTAAATACCCATAACTCATTTTGAATAGTGTGAGAGAATAAATAGCTTTAACCCTGAATGTTTTGGGCCCCGTGTTATATATAGCCTCAACATTAGCAATATCACTTACTTTTATTGTTATTAATGTGAATAATGTGCTACTATTCTGTGATCACAGGGAATAACACTGTAGCATTGAAGAAGTGCAAGTTGCTTTAAGTCGGGGGTTGCCAGCCTTCAAACAGCCAGTTCAGCGTTGCGGATACTCTTCAGGTCACGCATCTCGCTACCCTATTGACTTGCGGGGTTTCAGTGTTTAGTTGTGAGTGCATGACGATCCCTGTTTTGAAGTCGCATGGCTCTCTTGATGATATTTTAAAAGTAAAGAAGTCGTATTTTTAAGTGGGCACATACAGAAGTTATCGTGATTTTTGGCCCTAAATTTTTCAGAGACGCTATTTGGTATGCCTCCTCCTTCCTGAACCCTAAGAGGGATTCCCACGGTAGGACCATCATCAACCCCATAGGCTCTTGGGAGAAGCTCTTTCTAGCATCCCAGCTCCTTCAGTGTACAGTAAGACGTCTACTTCTAGTAGAGAGCTCGTAAGCCTTGTTACTGACAGAGTTCAGGTTAAGCAGACTGCATCTCAGAAAAGAGTGAAACTCAGTCCAAGGGGTGAGACTTTCCTACTCGCCAAATGGAGCGGACTTGTTCCTGATTTTCCTACCTGTGGGTGAAGAAGGTCTAATGTTCTTCTTGAACGCAGGAAAAGACAAGCCAGTAAGACATGAAGACCTGTCAGTAGATGGAGAATACTATCTGTGAGAGGTTTTTTTTAACATGAGGATTGAGTGAGATACAGTGTGCTGGAAGAATGAATAATCTCTGGAGTAGAGGGGGAATCTGAGACAAAATGGGCATTGCATTGTAAGAGTTTTCCTTGGCCTGACCTGAGTGATCAGAGGTTTCTGTAAATCATTAAGCCCAGTTAATGCACCTTCAGGAAATTCACTTTCACATAAAATTCCGAAACCAAGCAGGAGAATTGCTTCTAATAGAGCAATAAATAAATACCTGCCTTTTAAAAGACCACAACCACAGAGCTCACAATTTCTCACTGCTCGGTGTCTGAGGTTGTCAATACAGCTTAAACTACCTGAGAAAGAGGTTGTTCACTACAGTAATGTTCAAAGGAAAGTATGCCACTCATTTTCCAGATGACTATTCAAGTCATCCCTTGGAACCCCATGGTGCATTTGCTTTGGTATTTTCAAAAGCAAATTTATCATATTTTGAGCTGACAGTCCAGTAAGGTTAACCTGGACCCAGAAACCTTAAATTTCTTCCTCCGTCATGATATTCCTGCCTTAGATTTGTCAGTCACCACTAGCTCATGTGACAGCTAGCAAGGAATTCAGCCTCTACTAGTATCTTCATGAACGGGATTGTTGCAGATACAACAGAGTTGAGCTCATTCTCACATGACTTGTACTGCACGGTGTCCCTTTGGCGTAGGGTGAAAACTTACTTTCTCTGCTAACGCTCTCAGATCTTACCCTGAGGAAATCTTCTCAGATGAGGGCAACCTCAGTATAGACAGTTTTAGCACAGAATCGTGTTTTGAAGACAGTCCTGTCTTCATTTACACGAAACCCCAATATTTTCTTATTTTGTCCCAGCTGGGACTTGACCTTTGGAAGCACTGTCTCAATGCCCATCTTCAGCCATAGTCCTCACAGCCTCCCACGAGAAGCCACCAGTGACTAACTGTAGGTGCTCACTGCTGGCGTGGAGGGGCCTCTGTCCTTACTTTCTCGACGATGAAAGGAAGCTAGATGTGAGTAGCCTCCCTGCTATTAAAGATCACCTTTCTAAATACCTCCCCCCAAGTTTTACACACTCCTTAGGAAGGACATATAAAACTGATGTATCGAGGATCACTCTTGATCTTACACTGCTATAAACACTACGTCCTGCTCACCCCAGCTAGAAAATGATGTGTTCTATTTACTTGCTATTGAATTACCTTCTAGAATTATGTAAAAACATTAGCAGGTTACTGAAAGCTTTAAATCATTGTCTCATTAGAGTTTGCCATAAAAATAATACAAACTCTCTCCTTAAGTGCATTGATTTTTGCAGTATTATCAGTTCTACTGCTTAAAGCAGTATTTTATAAAGAGGTTTTCTAGATCAGCAAGTTATAAATAAACATCCTCACCCAACAGTCAGGTAAGACAAGCTAGATATCTGCACGGATCTATCTTCCTTATATAAACTATTCTGCAATATTACCAAAAAAAGATACTTTTTATCAGTCTTCATCTCCTTAGATTTCTACTCTTACCGATTAATTCAGTAACCCTGAGAACATGATGTTGCCTTGAAAAATACGGTTGTTTCCATTAAAAGAGACGTGGGGATGGAAGGAGTTTTACATATTCTTTTTTTAAACTGCTTTGCGAATTCTCTGCACAACAAACCTCACCAATATGTAAACAGGGCTCTAGCTACTGTGTTTGTCCACAGCTAGAGCTACAGATGAACACAGTGTAGTTGTGTGATGACAGGAACAGCTGACTCATTAGTAGAGAGCAGTGAAAGGTAATTAACCCTGGGAAAAGTACAGCTGCCATGCGAGCTGTTCCTTTCTGTAGGATCTGATTAGAAATTAGTGTTAAACCACTGATTCTTTAAAAAAATGTCATTGATAATTCGCTTTCTCTCTCAGGTGTGGCCCCTAAAAGGGGCCTGGGATAGAAATAGTGTACAAAAGGTCTTCTATCTAAAAAGGTCTTTTCTGAGAGAAGCACACACCTGTTTGGCTGCTTCTAGACTTTTCTTAACTAGGAATATTGTCCCAGCTTTGCATAATTTGAGGACACCCTCCAAGCCTATGGGCAGTGCAGAGAATGTGTTGTCAAAATGATTTAAGGTAGAACATTGCTGGTTGCCGTAATGGTGCCTTTAGTGAGGCTGATTATTTAAAAGTCACAGCTACTACTTCTTGTATCAGGACATAGTTCCCACGCAAAATCACACAGAGCCCTTCAAAAGAAAACAGAATTCTGTCTCCTGCGGTAGGTGAGTGCTGCGTACAAAAACAAGGATCACACCCCGAGCACGAAAGCCGCTCTCCAGCCCACCCCTTTCCCTGCACACATCTTAGTGTCTGAGGTGCCAACAGAAGGGGCAGAACCCTTGATTTAATGTGACATCCGAACAACAAACCAGCCTATTACATAGGCGGAATATATATTCAGACATCTGATACAGACCAGCTTATCAAGAATGACATCGCTATCAACTGAAACAGCAAAATTTCATTAATGTGCTATTGGAATTTCTAAACTGCTGTTTATTATTTACAGCTGTCATATCCAAAATAATTTTTAATCATCTTTCTGAAATCTTCTGGCCACGACTGTGTCTTTGTATACCTGTGGGGTTGGTACCAAGTGTGTGTGACTGCTTCCACATGCAAACAACGTGTATTATTGAGGTCCAAGAGAGCGTTCTGGTTGTTTTCAAGGGAGCTAGAAGGGAAACTGTGTTTGCAGTGATAAAGTTTATAAGACATCTCTCCATAGGCAGAGATTTTTTTTTTTTTCCATCTTGCTCTAGTCAGATTTGCCTTGATAGGATGAATAATGTGTTACTATTATTTACCAATATAAAATAATATTACAAAAATCTCTTTCTGCAGGGTTATTTTAAACTCCACGTTGTTTAGTAGTAAATGAGCCATTTTCTTACCGCACATATAATACGCCCACATTGAAAGAAACTTTTCTCTTTCAGTTTCTTTTAAATTAAATACAGTGCTTGCTGGGTACGATGTTTAAACTTAGTGTTACCATTAACATACGTATGCTCATAAGTTAGATACGTGCTCCTCAGTGACATTGTCAATGTTTCTCTTTATAGGAAGAGAAACAAGTGAAACAGATTTTTAAGATGAAGACCTGATATGTCAAGAGTGCAATTACCTCTGGACCGTTTAATATGTTATGAGAGAACGGAATTTTTTAAATTAGTTTGCCATTCATCATGCATTAGCTAGTACCCATTCTTCTCAGAATTGTCCTTTTTTTATTTGTTCATGTTTTGTAGTGCAAAAGCTTAAAGAGAAACCTTTCTTTTTTTTCCTTGGAAATCCCAAGTAATGGCATACTCTTCAAGCGTCAGGTTGTGTTCCAGAGGAAGTGAAAGCATGATCCAGCTATTAATTGATGAATGCATGAGGCTGAAAATAACATTCACTACCTTAAAGCATGGTTAGAAATGCACAAACCCACTTCAGTTACCCTAATTTATCTGAAAAGTGAAGGAACTTGCTGAAGGTCATAGGATAGATCAGTGGCAGGGGCAGGAAGAGAGTTCTAGAATCCCCCCCCCCTCTTTTTTTTCCAATTATTTGCTCACTCGTGGTGCCTTCCATTTATGTCTACGATAGAAGACAGGTGCTGTTTTTGGAAATAACCTTGCCCCACTCTAGAATCATAAAAAGCTCTGAAAAAAAGAATTTAAACCACCATCCCTGATGCCACTGATTTCTTAATGTAAATTTGAACAGACTGAACACCCTTTTCCTTGCTCTACACATCTGACCTAAACACTTGCTGAATGAAACCTTTTCAGATAAGAATTCTGTCCCAGCGAATGTTCTACAGGCAGATTTTGGTACCTCACAAATACAAAAATTGACAAAACCCCCAAATTTTTTTGCATGATCTTTACTACTTTGATTTCAAGGTGATATTTTTGTTTGCGGTTTGTTTTTTCCTGTGCTCTTCGGTGTATTTCCAGGATCTTCAGGACAGTGGAGTAGTGCAAGCAAGCCCCAATTATCTTTAGCAGTTAGGGTCATTACAAGTCTTTTAGATGGTGGCAGACTGTACTTCACATGGCACTCTTGAAGTTAATGAACATATGTGATTTGCATGTCGAGGGAAGGCACACTTCTTCCCTTTGTGTGACTTTCCCTTTCTTAGGACATGTCTGTCATGCTTAATGAAGAGAGCTTGCTGTTCAGAAAGGGGAGGATGAATGCACAGGATAGCTGAATGGTAGTTATGTTTCTTTTTATGAAAATAGTTTGTCTTTTTAGCTTCGTTGTTCCTTTTGACTCCACGTCAGTGAATGTTCAATGAGCTAATTAGCCCTGGGTTTTTGTCCAGCGTAAGAATTGTGATGTCCTAATTCAGGCTGTTAAATCAGTCCCAAAAAATTTGGCTGGAACAGTCAGAAATCACAGGGAAGGAATATCATGACCTAGATTAAGCCTGCTGTAAGTATTTGAGGAGTGACCACTTTTGCTGAACCTAATCAGCTTCAGCACTTCTCTAGAGGTTCAATGCCACCCCCACAAAACTGTCCTTCCCACCCCTTGATTCCTAACTAGCTCGCTGGAAACCACGTATGGTACAAGGACTGTAACAGTGCTGACTAAACAGCAGGTGTGTAGCAATACCAGAGCCGGACCAGAATCTTCCCGATGTTGAAGGAGGCTGTAATGGAGTAATTAAAACAACGCTATTTTGCTGCTCTTAGTGGTACTGATCTGTGTGCTCAGGTGTCTCCCACTGGCCTCAAGCCTGCCACCATTAAGCACCCCTTCGATAAGCAGAGCACGGTCACGTTCGCTGAAGTCAGTAGCGGTCCCCCCGCACAGTACCTCCCAACAAAGATGACTCCACGCAGGAAAAGTCATCCAGCCTGAAAAAGAGTAAACATGTTTTAGAAGAAAACAAACCCTGTGTTCCAGAGTCAGTGACGCGTGTTCTTTGAACTTTCTTTTAAAATTGCTCTGAAATCATAAGGTTGTTATGGTGTGGTGTTACTCAAAATAATGCATATCATTGTAACATAAGCCTTGAAGTTAAGTGGCTACTTTAATGAAGCATAGTTACCATAGTTACCGCAGGAGAACAGAGAATAACTTTTAGTTCTTTTGAAGCCATGAATTAGTTTAAAAAGAGGGAAAGGCATAAACAAGCATGCAGAAGTTTATTATTCAGTGTTTCATGCCTGATCAACTCTAAAAAAGAAAAACTCTCCCCAGACTAGGGCATTAACATTTTCCAGTTGAAATCTATAATTGCCCATCAACAAACACAAAATCACATTTCAACTCTTCAGTGTGTCTGTTTCCATGTCTTTTTCCTGAGTCAGAGAAGAAACAGGTTTTTTTCAAAGTTCTGCTTTCAGCATTTTGTTAATAACTGACATTTTACAGCATCTTGGTTGCTAAAAAAAATAACGTCCTAGAGGCAAATAATACATTGCTAAACCAACCCATGGAATCTATGGTCTAGCTCTATTATTCATTATAAACACTATCTTAAGGCTGATGAGAGGGAAATGAGAATTTATCACAGTGAAGATGTCTTCTAGGACCAGCTTCATTGTTTTTCGGTTTAGCATTGAGATGTGCTCTATCCCTGAAGTGTTAATGGAGGTCACTGCTGTCGCTCTCCTTTACGGTGTCAAAGCAAAGGAGTTCCTACATAGTTGACTATTGAGAAAGAAAATGATGTTCTTTCCAGTATATCACCTTCAGCTTATGAGCCTCTAGAGCAGCAGTGATTAACAGGACTTTTACAAAGTTTCTGTGTAGTTACAAGGACAGCTTCAATCTTCTGTCATTTTTTTGCATTAGCTATGATTATGCTTTTACCACCAAAATGCATTTATTTTAAAGGTAACAATACAGACTCAGAGAATAGCTTATGTTTCATCTATATTTATCAGCACTCACTGTACATTTGTGTCTTCATTACCAGGAAATATTAAGGGACATTGTGCCATCTATTCCTGTTTACAGTTTATTATGCAGAGATAGGAAACACTTAGCATGTAAAATGAATGTAGAAATTATTCCTGGATAGAAACACGGACATTTCCCACTCGTTGGCTCTTTCTCCTCCATCACCGGATCAGAGTGTAATTGTCAGTAATCAGGCCTGCTTGCTGCTGATAAAACCACTCTGAATGCTAGCAGCCTTCTTTGTGTGATGACTCAATTATTCCAGAAGTGCCTCATCAAATCTGCCCCATCAGCTGGGCTAATAAATAAGGAGAAGAAACTGGCCCCCCAAAGCAAATTATAAATCCATTTGCATTAACCATTTCGCTGGTCCATGATCTAGGCAGAAATAAGCATGGCAGATTGTGTTAAGCTTATTTGAATATGTTTATAATGTTTACAGCATGCAACCTTTTTTTTTTTTCCACAAGGTGTTGGAATTATCGGTCATGAATAGCATCTAAATGCAGTCATGTTAATTACAGCAAAGCCTCGGGCATCTTTGAGGGATAGTTTGTTGCTTAAATCAGGTGAAAGTTAAACCCTTCTGCTGGGCAAAATATGATCTTGCACCGGAATTACTGCCCTGTTTAAAAGAGAAGATGAACGCACAGGGTGAGGTTTTTACAGGTACTGGAAGGACAACTGCCTATATCAGCAGGCAGTCTTCTGCTGGTAATGTGACCTCCTGTTCAGCTCAGGGTAGAACTAAGTAAGACAACGTTTAGCCCTATAGTTGGGACAGAAAATGCAGCAGTTGAGGCAACAATAGTTCTGTTTCATGTGTGCTCTGCGCTTAATAAAACAAGTGCAAACAGGAGCACTCTGCCCCGAGAAAAACCCTCTCTGAAGATCAATTTATGTAAGAACAATGTTTCCAAGTAGACTCCTTCAGATTTCCAAGACTGCCCAAGTGTACTGCGGTGAGGGTGATCAAGTGAAGCATCAGAAGGCCAAATGAAACTAATTTGTTTACTCATGTGCTTAAGGATCTCACTGAGGTGACCCATAACTTTGTTCAGAACTTAAAGTTCAGTACTTCAGCCTGCACAGGGTAAGGATCTGGCTGCAGTTGAGAGCTCGATACAACTTCGTTCATTTGTAATGACATCTTTTGTTTTCACTTTTATTTTTCTCAAATACTAAATATGTTGCATTATTTTATTTTGAGAATGAGAAATCATTGTCTTTGTAGAATCCCCCCCCAAAATGTTCAGGGATCGTAATGGCGAGCACAATGTATTTTGTTTCCTTAGCTGTTACTTCCATTCCGAGTTAAAGAATCACAAACTGTCGTGATCCTTCATTTTTATATTTGTGCTGTATCAACTAGTGATGTGGTAAATGAGAGAAAATCACCTTCATCTGTTGGAAATGATATCCGTTATGCTCGAAAGAGTTGTTGGGGTCTTTTACAGGTGTAGGACAGCTTGGTATACTACAACTCTGATAGAGAAGACAACTTCAGACTTGTGATAAGATAATTTTTGACGGTAGACTATGTCTTTTCTCATTATTAAATCCTCAGGAACTCTTTAGTTATCTGACCCGAATGAGTGGACTTCTACCCGTAGATAATGGGTCAACAAGAATGGTTGCCTGAAGGGATTTGTCACACACATCTGATGTTGAGGATCAGGGCCCAAAGGGTGATTCACATCAGCATCCTGGTATGACTCATGACTCTCAGCAGGATGGCACTTCAGAGGCAGTACCGAATCATGTTGCGCTGGAAATGGCTAGAAACCAAAGAATGAATTGCAAAGGTTCCAGGTGACTTCACTGAACCACTACACTGACAAATCAAGCAACTCATTTATTCTGTCTTTGCAGACTTATGAAGTTTATTGTTTTAGTTGAATTGAGGTGCTGGTTGACAAGGGTGAAAGTTTCTTTGTGAGCAGGTAAGCCTCACCTTCAGCGTTCTGTTCAGGCGCACAGGGAGTTGATGTGCAGGCATAATTTGCTGTCGGTAAATCATTTTGATTTCTTTCCTAAAGCAGACAGATGAGTTCATACAAGCCGTGAATAGACTGGGCCAAAGGACGATACATGTGGGTTAAAGAGGAGCGATCCCACCAAAGAACTTTGACAAATAAGTTAGTTGTACCTGATTTCCATCAACAACTATCTTGTCACCAAAGAAGCCAATAACCTAGACAGATGCTCTTTACAGGCTCTTGAGGCCGAGATCTTAATTTTTCCACTTGTCATTGCAGGATTTTATTTGCACTTCTTGCAATGCCTCAAAATTTGGCCAATAATTAATTTTATAATTCATAAAATATACTAAAAAAAAGTGTTTCTCAATAACTTATGTGTAAGATCTTCATGTTACTGTGAAATCGGCGTTAATTCTTGTTTAGCGTCAGATCCCAGCACTTATGTTTGAAATGGAAGTCGCTTCTTGGGGAGCGTACAGGGGTGACGCACAGTTTATATTCCATTAGGGGTATGTCACATCCCGTGACACAGCATAATCCTACACACCCTGTTTATAACGTGACAGATGCAGAACATCATATTACACTTTTTATGAAGCGCTGCATCTTCCAATGTGGGTGCTCACCCACGGATCAGCTGTAGGGCAGCCAACACCCTGTTAGGGGGAAGAAGTAGAAAACAGCGCCTTAAAACTTAACTAACCAGTAACCTCTGCTGTGGTTAAACTCAGAGCAGGGGTTCTGGGGCTGTGCTTCATATAACGTCTTGCTTTTGTCCCACCATAGCATCCCCTGCTTTACTAAGACAGCTGAGGATGCTGCGGCCAAGCAGGTGGGAGTAAAGCAGCAAACAACACTGTTGCACGTGGTTTCCCAGTACAATTTAAAAACCTGCCCCAGCCCAGACTCCTCTTCTTAAAAGGAGGGGTTTAACTGTCTTAGCTTATTGTGTAAAGTTAGATGTGAAAAGTTTTGGGTATTTTCCTGTCCTTTGTGCACTTTTGCGAGTGGATCTCAGCTGTGCTGTCTTAACTCTCGGTCCCTTAGGATGAGAGAGACAGCAGATGGGGTTAGGGCAGAGGGCTGACGCTTCTGACAGCAAACGGCCTGGTTGTTGAGAGGAAGCTGTGAGCGTCAGGAAGCTCCTTTTCCCCAGAGAACCAACTAACCACTGAAGAAAGTTGAAAACGAGCCCTTTGAGAAACGCTATTAAAAGTAGTAAAAAATTGCAATTGTGCAGATGATGTGCTGCTGTGTGGTTATTCGGATGCTAATGAGTTTGACATTAGGGAACTCAAAGGGTTTACAGCTACTCCCTTATGTGATTTAGGTCTTTATTGGCAATCTTTGAGAAAATAAATGAAAAATATAACGCTAATAAATACATCGCAGCTTTGTGTCTAAAATCTGATCGTGTTAAGTTTTAGGCTTTAGAAACAGCTTTGTTGACCATTGTAGCTATTCTCAGAGATCTTTTGGTTTAGGTTAGTGTGTTTTCAACAATGAGGAAGAGGGAGGCAGGTAAAAAGAGAAAGCTTTAAGACTTTTTTTTTTAATGTTGAAATAGAATTACAGGGAAAG
>NW_010419392.1:71143-110040 GCF_000710305.1 Buceros rhinoceros silvestris
AGAGGCTTTTGAGGATAAACATCATCTTTTTCCAGCAAAAGAAAACTGCTTAAAAATATTCTTGGTATTGGGCTGTTTTGTTCTGGATTTTCTCCCTACTTCAACATCATGCATCTGTTGTATGCACCGCTATTTGATAAAAGTGTATTTATTTTAATTAAAAGTTATTGATGGGATGCAGCTAATATTCTATCTATTGGGACTCGAGCAGAAACCAGTCAAACTCTAGCTTCCCTGAGAATCTGTTTAGACTGACTCTCTCCGATGTCAGAAGTGTAACAGGACAAATTGTACCAACAATTTCATGAGATATTGTTAAATCAGTAGTTAAAGTTTCACCTTCAAGTTCCAAAAGCCTATCTGCAAACTTTATCATATTTTGAATACATTAAATAAATAGATCTATTTTACTAAACACACTGGACTCTACTTGGAAAGGACCTCTGGAGTTGCAAGTGATAGCAAAATGTTTATATTTTGGTCGCTAGTAGCAGAAGTGATGCTAAAACAAAGCCTGCCCATAACTGCTTCTGGCCAGGTTTTCCAGGCTTGCAAGTGCCTACAACTTTAAAGTGTTTGAAGAGTTTGGGTATTTATTATTTCTGAACACAATCCCGGCAGTATTGTACACTTGGATATAAACTTCTGCAGCTCTTCTTCCCTCACTGTTACTGTTGAATTTGTGGGAGTTTCCTCACGGACGGGATTGAAAATCAAGCATGGAGAAATGTCGAGGATTTCCTTCGGTTTACCTATGGTGAGAACTTTATCAGTCTGCCACACTTCGAACTCTGAAAAAAACCCAAACAAACCTACCTGGGGGTTTTTCTGCTGTTACTGGAGTATTTTAGAATGCTGCTCATTTGTTTAACAACATGAACTACTCAATCACAGGGGTTCTGATGCAGTAACAACATTTGACTAAGGATTTCTACATACAGAAACCATGGATTTTGTCTGTGCAAAAAGAAAAACTTTTCTTAGAGCAGGTCTCTTTCATAAGCTATTGGAAAGGGCATTAACAATAGAAAGAAAATACCGTAACAAAAGAAAAATTGCTGTTCTTTCTGCCTTTTAGAAGCATCACTGGTGCCCCTGTAGCACATCTTTGAAAAACCACATAAGAAAACGATGCACCAGAATTATTTGTCCATTTGATTTACAGTGTCCTGTTTAATCTGTATTTTATTTAGTATAGCTGGTTTTTTGTTTTCTTTTGTTGTTTGGTTTTTTTTTTTTTTCAGAGAATGAATTTCAGGAATATCTGTTGAATCAGGCAAGGCACCTTGGGCTGAGTGACGAATTTGGTCCTTTGGAATCTGCACATATTTTCACTTGGAAACGCGCAAAGGTGGGATAATTTATTTACTGAATGAAATTGAACCAAAATATCTCTATATTTGTACTAGAACGTACCAGTACTGTCTGGTTTCATGTGTAGTGTCTCGTGCACTCGGACTATTTTTCTCACGTAGCATCTGCTGTTTTAAGAACATCAGTTTTCAATAATGTTGAACAATTGAAAAACATCTAAATCTTTGTAAATACCTAGAAATTCTAGTCTTTGAGTTTCAGAACTACACTTCTGGCATTACATACTGACAGGAACACAAGTATCTTTGAATCTGCTTGACTCCAGGAATGAGAATGTATTCCAGAATGCACCGCTTAGATTTAATCTGTGAGGGACAGCTTATTCATATTCAAAAATATGAATTTTTGTTTGATAATGCTTATCGAGGCGTTTTAAACCATACGTCAGTTGGGTGGGACAAGTACTGGTGTATTTGAAAAGGATCTCAATGTGTCAAAGCATTTTTTTCTTTTTGAATATTGCCAATTTCCTTTTTCTAAAAAAAGTAGTAGTAGCCCAGGAAATAGACAAGACTTTGAACTACATCATAAAGAAAAGTTCAGGAAAAAAGCCTCCAGAAAGAAGGATCATGCATCAGCTGCATTTCAGCGTGGTAGCCCACATAATTTTTCCCTAAATTTAAAAAGCTAGCAGTTGCCCCTTAATTTCATAAAGCTGTGACTCTGCCCTCTAAAGCCTTGGTAAAGCAGACTAATAGAAATACTTGGCACACGTCGGTTACCTAAGGGAATAATAGAACTATTTGCTGTAGTCGTTTGGCAAAAGGACATAAACATATGGCTTTGGTTTATATTCAGCACTGCCAGTTGTGCAAAGTTGCATGGATGAAGTATACAACAGCAGTGACAACTCAGAAATCAGAAGTGAGAATCAAAATAAATCATCCTCTTTACAAAGCTATTCAAGCTTGCCTCTGATTTAAGGTTTGGTTTTTGTCGCTGCGGATTTTCAATATAAAAATATCTACTCCTCAAAGCCGGGTATACCACTCAGCCACGCTATAAAATGCCAAATTGTAGATGATTTATATGTGTTACAAACATGTTTTGAAGTTTGCATTCAATAAATGTACTTATTTTAACTCCTGAGAAATGAATACATATGAACCGATTATTTCCGTATTATTCAACTTTTTGCTGGAGAAATCAGGAGTAGGATTGTGTAAACTAAAGCAAAAACTTCACAAATAAAGGTGAGATGACTCCCTTGTTAAAAATAATTTAAAAATCACAAAACGAGGCATATTTGTTATAAGAACACCTACTTTGTAAATATTTTTTCTCCTTTTTGGCCATCAAGACATTATTTAAAAAAAAAAGTTTGCTCTGAGGTTGTTATTATAGGGAGAGGCACACACGATGTTATGTCACCTTGGGGCACACTACAGCACAGACGTGCTTTTAGTACTTAGCGTCCAACTCCAAGTTTGAAGTTTGTGGTTTGTGTTTGAGTCATGAGAATGGATTTGCCTGCCTTAAAAATCATCAGCTTTGGGATTTTTTTTCTGGCTAAGTTCGTTTAGTCCAGCGACAGATGTAGCTGTTGCCTCTGTACATACTTAAGTAGTTTACAAATCAAAAACAGTAGGAAAAAAGCTATTCTTTTTTCAGACCTCTCAAAATCAGTGAAGTTTGTCCTAGAAAATAAAATTTTGAAAATCGGACATAAAATTTAGTTGGAAAATCAAATTGAAACGTCAAATTTTATACTCTCCACCTCCAGGTAAACTGGTAATTTCTTTTTCTCTAGCTAGTTAGGCCAAAGGGAACAGACTGGTGCTCTGGAAAGTCATGGCTGTGCAAAGATTACAGTAGAAATTAGAAAGTGCATGGCTCTTACATTAGCTCTTTCCAGGAGGTGCATTTCACTTTTACTGATGTCAGCAGCACCAGCTTCCCCGAATCATAGCTTATTTCACAGTAATGTGCAGTAAAACTCTCTTACCAAGATAGCAGTATCGATTCAGTTTCTGAAATTCAGAATAAAAAATGTGCAGCTAAACTGAAATTGTTATTATTATTATTATAATTTATTGCACATGCCCCATTTTCAGCTGTTAGTCATATTCTTGGATCCCATTACAATATCAGTGCAGGCACATGTGCACAGATAGACTCCAGGCACACAAAAAACAAAACTCGCAGCCAAATCCTGATTCTCTCACTCATGGAAGTATTTCCAGGTGCTGCTCTCGAGTCCGCTGGCTGCAGCGGGATGGTACAAACAGAAGAAGTAACATTTGGTTTCTGCAGCCAAGAACTCTGAAATAGTTTGCTCAGAAAGTCTGATTGCTGCTATTCCACCAGTAAATTCATCTGGAGAAACATGAATACCCTGTGGCAGTCGCACAGCGAGTGACTCCCTCTTCGGCCAAGCGGAATTTGTGGTACTGTCGGTGACTTCAGTTGGTTTTCTGGGATCTAGTTATTTTCTTACCCTGAAGTCTAAACCACTATTGAAGGAAAGGTGGAGGGAGGATCAAAGTGAAATTCACAAAGTCAGACAGAAAGCATTCATAAATTTAGGGAGATTTGTTGGAACATGTTTTTGGAAAAAAATTCGACACCGGCGTCCTCAGTAAATTTTCGAATCACAGAAACAGGGCATAACTGAAGCAATTCTACAGCAAGGATTTATTTCTTAGCCTGTTTGCCTCATGATTTTGGGCTGCATAGCTGCTAGTCCTCTGTCACGCTGTTTCTGACTGTCTCCCACTACTTCTTTTTTAGCCCATTAGCTACTTTCAACTAGTTTTGAAAATAAAATGTTTAGAGGGGTTTTAAACCCATCGGAACAGAGAATCTAGGTACAAGAGGCAAAGATAAAGTGGAATTAATTCCACTATTCACTTGCTATTTTTATAAAACTTGACCCGAAAAAATATGGGACGATAACTCCCAATAAAATTTTCTTGGCAAGCGCTTAGATATTATCCCGATGGTCCTGGTGGCTAAAAAACTTAGTGGTGAAACACTGTGGAGTTTGTGCAGATATGGCCGTTCTATTTATCCCTTATGGCTTCTTGTATCACAACTGGGAGGGAGGGCTGACCGTCCCAGGCTTTGGGAGGAGGAAGCACCTTCCAGAATCCATCCAGTCTTGATGGTACAGGGCAGCAATGAAGTGTGTCTCTCAAATCAGCGCCTGGATAACAATTACCTCTAAAAACTTTGGATGGAATTTCTCACTTAAATTCTTTTTGTTGTTCCAAGGGTGATTTAGAAGTTTGAACATTTCTTCTGTGGCTGTAGTTTAACGTAAAACAATCACTATGTAGATAAAAATCAGAAGTGAGAAACTTTGTTCACATTTCTCAATATCAGGCAGTCTCTGAAAGAAACATCCAACCCCAAAGATACTGCATTTAAATTTTGAGCAAGAGAGGTCTTTTTGATTTCACAGTTAAATTCAGTTGATTTTTGTATAATTTTCAAGTTAATGCATGAGACCTTTTCTAAGTTGAGGGTTTTTTTATGCAACACAGACATGATTGTTTTAATGTGCTATGCACCAGGCTAAATACTCCTATAAATTTTAGGTTCAAGTTGATTAAACATCTCTCGTAGTTTCAAATTATTACAGGAAAGAAAATCAACAGAGAAGCCCCCTGCATTGATTTTATTGTTGGTTTTCACTCATTGTGTAGTTTTTAAATATTCATCACAAGGCAACGTGCTATTTAGACCGAAGTAACTGCTGTTCAGTAGAAGCAGTGGACACTTTTTGTTTCATAATTAAAAGAGCAGCACTGTGATTGGTGTGGTATTTACTATGAAATGATGACAAAGGAGTACCAGTGGTTTTAATAGTTTTAGCTTACAGGAGCTGTTGATAATTTTGTCTGTAGAGTTGCAGGTGAAATAATGCACAGTGGATAAATAGTCTATATTGGTTTAACTGAACATAATATATAGTGTGTTCTGGAGTTGTTTGTCTCAATAGACTATAGTAATCAAAAGTAATGAACCTATTATGTGCAGGACCTTGGAGAGCATAGAATGGCAGTAAAAGTGTGGCACATAAAAGGTTTATTAAAGGAAATTAAAGTCCATCATTGCCACACCTGCTCCCCTATTATAAGTCTATGGCAGGTCAGTGCCTTCAATCACAACTCGGCATCAGAGAACAGAGCCATGTTTCCCATTACCATTGCAGTCACATTGCAAAAACTCGTTCTCCAGGTTTTAAGGATAGTATCGAGTAAAGGCTGCCATCAGCCTTGCTATGTAAACATGAGCCACTTATGTTTCTTTCCTGCCAATAATCAACATCAAATGTAAATCTAACCAGGGAAAAGATATCATCGTCTGGCTTTGAGGTGCATTTTGATCAATTTATATTTTCATTTCAGATATTGCTAACCTGTGTTCTAGAATTAGACTTCTTCAAGTACATGAATAGCCTTTTCAAATGCTCGTGTTCTCTCCTGCAAATAGGTATTTTGATTCTAGTAGCTCTATGTAACCATGTATAACAAACAGGAAAAAAAAACAAAACAAACAACCCAGGAAATTAGAGAAATGTTTTTTCTCTCCTAGAAAGTCTGACTTTACTCTTCTTCTTTCTCAGGTCAGTTTTGTCATATTCTGCAATGTTCTTTCAGATAAGATCTTCAAAATGTTCTCAGTTATTTGAGTCATATAAAGCTAAAAATAAAGCATCCTCAGATCCTCAAACTCCATAAATGGAAAAAGGCACAAACAGAGCTTCTTGCATATTCCCTCAGTGGGGCAAAGAGTTTCTGCTGATCCTCAGAAAGCAAGAGTGAGATAACAGACAGGATCTTATGTTGACATTGTTTTTTATCTTGCGACTTTTGCAGGCATAGGCAACTTCTGGTATCCCTGGAAGAGGTCTACCTATTGCCCAACCCAGTCATATAAATCAGGTGCTGGTGCCTGCATTTGCTCCTGCATACTGATCTGCAGAAGCCCATGGGAATCCCTTCCTGTACAGTATGTTTAACTGTCGCGATTTAAAAACAGGGGAACTGAGATTCCGTCAAAGAGACATAGTAAGATAGTGCCAGAGACTGAAGAAGAATTCCAGAGTTCTTGATATTTTTGCCTAGGCAACAATTATTCGTGACAGTGTCTTCCTTACCTAAAAATTAACAGTCACTTTTAGAAAGAAGCAGGGTTTACCTCCTTGGACATGGTGAAAAGCACGCTGTTGTGCAATCTTTTGTACATCACTGTAGCTCTCCATGTCAGAACGTGAAATCTTAATCCCTTTGAATTTCAGGGGTTTGGAATCAAACCCACGGATTGAAAACCTGCCCCTACAATTATGGGTCTGGGTCAGATCCAAGACCAGAAGGTGCATATTTCCAGTGCTGCTTTAGATACGGCCAAAAGTGTCGTGAGCAGCTAATCTTGAAAGGTCTTTCTTATTTCAAAATATTGTGTCAATAGCTGACTTTTTTGGGTTTGGATTTTTTCGTTGTTTGGGTGGGTTTTTTTAATACGAACTGCAGCATTCTCCCCAGCACTCATACAAATCTGTAACTGTCTCTTTGACCAAAACTGTGACTGATTAAGTGGTGCAGTGTTTCAAAGCTGTACATGTGCAATTACTTGTGTTGAAGCAAGAGAGTTTCACGTTTTAAGGAGGTAGTTGTCAGAAATGCAGGTTCCAACGCCACTATTAAGATATGTTTCAGTTATAACAACAATGCAAAGCGCCTGTGGGCACTGCGACTTTCTGGGACCTTTTCTTCCAGGAGGTGGATGCTGAAAGCAGCACTCATACAGCGTTGCTGTTTCTAACCTTATGCCTTCAGCTAACACCTGTAAACCTTGTCATTAAACCTTACCGAGTCACTCATAACCATCACTTTATTAAACAAATCTGTATCATTAAAGGTATCTCCTAGGTATTTACTAGATATTCACAGATGGCTTTTTATCTCTTTGACAAGATTAATAAGGCATGATTATTCTTCTTTCTATTACTGTCTAGCCTTTGGAAATGTGGGGGGAAAAAAAGCATTGGAGACTTTTTTTTCTCAATGGCAAAAGGAATGAATTAAAGACTTTGTGTTAATATTGCAGATGGATGCAGATGGGGAAAATAAAAAGCTGCGCACACGCTCAAAAGGAACCAAGGGTGAGTTAGCAAGCACGTTCCCCGACCCTGTGCCCAGCACACCATGAAATATGATAGTTCCTGTGCACGGTCCCTAATGTGCAGTAAGAGAGTGTGTGGCTTCCTTAGGGCAGCTTTTTTAATCAAGGCAGGACACAGACTGCTGGCATTAAGAGGCACGATGTTATTAGCTATTGGTTTAAAGAAAAGCAGGGGAAAAAATCTACTGTATGCTGTTTTCTTTGAGCTATTTCTCGACAAAAAATAAAGGTTATGCTTTTTATTATGCAAACAAAGATTTTCTGTAGGGAATAGATCTAGACAATATTGAATGGATGCTTTCAAAACAATGCACAAAACTTCGTCTCAGCCAACTGAATGTTTTCCTACCTATTGTCATTAATTATCTGTAAATTAGCTGCCTAAGTAGTCCAGAAGTAAATCTACTTTAATCAAAAGGTGCAGGTGTATGCAACAGAGGAGAACCCTGTGGGTTTTTTGGGTGCTATTTTTCTTTTTTTTTAAGTCCTGGTGCCCCTGTTTCATTTTGCAAAGTTACGACATAGTTGTGTTTCCCAGCTATTCCTCCCTTTTTGTAAGGAACAGATGGAAATGCAGTACTGAGAGATAAACAGGCCCTTAATGATCTCAACATCTGGAAATCATGATTGACTAGCAATACAGCCCTTCCAGGAAAATAACTTTTTATTTTAATTTATAACACTTTTTGTGACTCTTGATGAGTGAAAAATGGAGATACTTAAAAATAAATGTCAAAGTTTTGCCTGCCCTGTGAACATTTTTGCTTATGACTGTTTCAGGGGTGCAAAGCACCCATCCTTCACTCCGATTTTACTGTGCATCCTGTGCTCTCAGGATTGTGCAAAACAGATTCATTTGATTCATTGTCACAACTCAGCAGTTCTGGATTGTTAATATGGTGTCTTCAGCTTCAAGTTGTGGCCAGAATGAAAAATATCACTGTGATTTGACTAAGTTCTCTAGTTTCAAATGACCAAAGGGGTGAAAGTGCGAGACTTTACTTAGGAAAGGATAGAGGACAGGGTGGGAGTGCCCCAAACTGCCCACAGCCAAAGGGGTAAATTCAGACAAGCCTCTCTAAAAAACACAGGCATCGTCATATCAAAACTCTGACACCTCTCTCACTAATTCATATATGTTTCAAAAGTACCAGAAGAGAGGACTTGAACAAAGTTATTGTACAGGGAAGTAATTCACACCCCGGCATTAGAGCATGTCATCTCTGTTGGTCAGGACTGTGAGTTAAACCAATCTGTCTAGCTCAGCACACTTCAATTGTGTTTAACAGGGGAATCATACCCTTTTCACTCAAAAAGCTAATAATATATTTTAAAAACTTATGGACTTTATTCCTCTGGGTTTTTTATGCACGTGCATCTCTAGGGATGAATATATGGGGAATGTTTTCCTAGAAGTGGAAACAACAAATGCTCTGTGTGATATGAGTAATCTTCAGAACCACCTGTTGGCTTTGTCAAACTTTGTGTGGGTTTGTATTTGTAAACACCAGCCTTCGTCATTCCCAAAGTGAATTAAAATTCAGAAGCAGCTGAGATTTCTCATTCTATTTTCAACAAAAACAAGTGCCTTCTCTTCTACTTTTATTTTTTCTCAATATTTTTCCTATTGTTCCACTGAACTTCATGCTCCAGGTTCGATGCGTTTTAAAATAACTGTGAGAATTCTATGTTCAGTTATCACCTGCCACTAGTAGCTACAACCCTGTGGTTAGCATGAAATAATCACCTGTGTTTTGATAGCCACTCCTCTGTCATCACAGACAGGCAGGTGCAAGGTTGCAGAAAGCACAAGTCTGGAAGTGTGAACTAATTCATTCTTTCCTGCTTTTATTAACAGTTCAAGTGGACTCTATAGCCCAAGAGCTCAGGTAAGAACTCACTTTGTTTATTTTTTTGGTTTTATTTTCTGATTGTATTGATAAATTCATACCAATGGTATTGCTGTAAAATAGAGAATTCAGCAAATGATGCATTATGTAGATACTTAGTACAGGACTGACAAAGGGTACCTGATACAGATTCGCTTTTTAAATAGAACAAAAATAAAATCAAAATGTTAGCAATAACAGTGCAAAGATAATCAAAAGTAACGTGAGGTGAGTGAGCAGGATTCTGGTACGCTGTCTTGTCTTCAGCCTGTGTCACGGCACACAACGTAAGAGCATAGTTTCCTAGCAGTCGTCAGTCTTCTTTTTCCTGTGTTATAGCGTTTCAAAATCTGAACATTCTGAGCGCTATTAACATTTATAAGATGGCTTTTATAAACCTGGTAGTCTCTGCAAACCGCTGTAAATTCTAAATGCGCTAATGACTCATTCTTCCTCACGTACTTGCTGAGGTTTCATGTTTTACTACAGTAGGAGAGGTACTTTTCAAATTTTCATAAAGCATGGCAGTCGATTCAAAAGCATATTAAGATAAGGACATTTCAGACCACAAATAATCTACTAAAATTTAACATTGTTGCTTTAATCTTACTAATGTGTGCACTGACTCCTAATAACTGGTCCAAAAACTTAGAACAAACTCTGGAAACACTGGCATATTATTCAGTACCAAGCCTGTAAAAAAGAACACGTGCCATCAAGGTAAAGTTTTGTCTGGGACAGGTTCACTCTTCGTGTCCCTCAAGGAAAATATTTACAGGTAGCTGCAAATTCCTGGAGTTATTAATAAAAATTACAGTGGGCTACAGCTGCAGTATAAATATTGAGAACATTCTTGCAAAAGCTCTTCAGAGTTTTTCTTAAATTCATTTATTTTGCCTACATTCACTTTTCATCACAGGCTACTTAACCACAGCAGGCATCTGACGTATGTGCTTGTGGGTTCATCCATCTAGGGTGCAGAAACATCATCGTGTGATGTATTTCATCTATCAAAATGCCACTCTCTCTTTAAGACAGGACATGAAATATTTACAGAAGTTATTTGCAGTGAAGACGTACGATATTTTAAGGTTTTATTTTATAATAAAATTGAGGGAATGATAAGCTTTTTATAGCTATTGCATGAACAGAAGTGGAGACTAACTTTTTGGATAAATTATTCATGGTGAGTCACTCATTCAGCTCTACTGTGAATCTCGTTTTTCTGTATGGCTTCAGTTTCCCGAGATTTAGTGCTTCTCCTTTTTCCTCCGTGCATCCCTAATTTATGCACCAGAAGGATGCATTAATCCAAAGAGGCAGTCATCCAAAAATGAGGATGGTCCATGTGTGCCTAAGAGAAAAATGTTCGAAAAATAGAGGATGTGCAAGTTTCTGCAACATCAGGGAAGCTGTAATTTACGTGTTATCAATTACTATAGCTTTTCCCAAGCAATTTTGCTTTTCCCTGTGAAATACATGCTATATGGGGAACTGCTGTCTAACAGATTACTCTTTCTGTCAGAGTTGTGGACTTACTTCCACAACGAATCATGCCTTGGTTTAAAACAGTGAACTGAACAGCCAATAAAGCCATTGCCTAGTCTTTAACTTGGTCGTTTGTAATTTCTACAGTACCAAATTCCAGACTGGGTATCTCCGCAGTCAAGTGGCTTTACTGGCATACAAGTCAGGTGATCGACTTTTAGGAATCTATTTGTTTATGAAAACTTAGAGGAAGAGAGGCAGGGGCTGCTCTTTGGAAACGTAGCCTACAAACTGCATTCCTGTTACTCGCACCCAGATTATTGCGGAAACACTATTGAACATTCCTCCAGAATTAAAGACTGAAACCGGCTGTTTTGGTCCCTGGATACAGATATTGGATCCACTGTCTTTTCTGACCAAGGTTCTAAATGCTGTGTTGGCTGAGAAATTTAAATCCACGCTTAATTAATTTCCCCTTTTCCCCTGGCTTATCCTATCTGACAAAGCACTTTTGCACTCCTTATTGAGTTTCTGTTACAAAGTGCCTTGGGATACTTCTACATGAAAGGCACGGCATAAGCTTACATGCTCACATTGTATTATTATTAGTTTCATAACATTGATTGGTTCTAGAGCATTTGTTAGCCTCTTCTTATTCTGCAAGTTGTGTTTCACCAAAGTAGAGAACGAAATGAATGGAAAGCAGAACAAAGAGTTGCAATCACCAATTAGATTCAACAATGCATGAAAATTTCCCTTTTCTAAAATTCAGGGGTTGCATTCTTGCTTACTGGAATTCAATGCCAAAAATCTATTGGTTTCAAGAGAGCCAGAATTTCATCCAGAAATCTGGCTGTTTTGCTGTCCTCCACCTTTTCCTGAGAAATAGGAACACCTTTCTGCTTAAAAGGTATACCTTCAAAAAAACCCCATCACCTTAAGAGCCAAGTTGGGTTTTAGCTTCTGCCTGTTTAGTAAAATAGCTAAAAACTCTCTTGCAGTGCACTGCGTTTTCAGAGGACAGTACTTTTCTTCTAGAGACTGACCACCTGAACACAACTCCTATTTAAGTGTCAAACTTGCACTGATTTCATGTAATGATATGCCTTAAGGAATCCCAAATTTCAGTACCATGTAAATAATTTTCTTTATATACGTATATTATTAATACTGCTGTGCTTTTAGTTTGGATTTATAATTTTTTTACTCTATCTACAGCATATACTGTAGTGTTGAAGCCTTACATGCTAAACTTAATCAGATTTTCAAAACAGAATGGGTTTGCCCTTCAGTCTTAATTATTTAGTTAGGAACAACATGGTTTAATTTTCCATTTAGGAATGTAGTGATCTCATTGGTAGCTAAACTTCCCCCGGGAAGAGGTGAATCTTTCATCTAAACACAGCAAAACACAATGTGTGGAAGAAGAGGGTGCCGAAGCAAGGAGATCTCTGTCCCATACATTCAAGTTTGAATCTGACACCTTTTGGGCATAGCAACTCTGTTGTATCCATCTTCTGCAAGAAGCAGAAAGAAGAGGCCTTCTCTTAGATGATTTACTCATGGACCACCGGCAGGACCAGGACCTTCAGCTGTGTTCAGGATTAGAATGAAAACGAAGGGGAAGTGAGGAGTATTGGTGTGATGTATTCTCATTACTGCGTTCTGTTTAACAGATGGGATACAGTACGATGAACCATCTGTAGGTTATGGAGTGACATCTGGGTCAGACCAAGGAAAGGCAAATTGGATTGATCCAAGCATGGGATTACAAAAGCATAGATCGCTTTGGCGAAGTACATACCTGAATAGAAAGGGTACCTTTTCTGGGTTAGATACGGGCGAAACCAGCTCTTTCTGCCTTCGGTCACTAACGATTAATGAAGACTCCACAAGGTGCTGGACTTTCAAGTCATGGAGAACAGTCCTGCTCTTTGGCGCAAACAGTCACGCTTCCACTTACCCTCTGTAGTGTCAGATCGCTTCTTCAAAATGACCATTTCTTCAAAAGTAAGGAAAGCTACTTTTTATCTGGAAGTCTCACTCCAGATATTGTGAGGTGTTTCAGACGTTCAGATAAGTTGAAATGTTCAGTGTGAATGCTTAGAGATACAAGTATCTTGAATGTTTGAGCAGAGTCGTAGAGCAGGGCCTTCTGGATGTCTGTTTGATAGAAGGAGTACTGGTAGATGTATGTATCCAATTACATCTGAACTCTGGTTTCAGACAGTAGTGGAATGAAAGCAGACAGTTTGGTAGGTAGAAGACGACTTGGGAAAAGTTCATGGCGTGAAAGAAAAGGGCTGTGCGTGGCCATCTGTATTTAGGAAGGAGTGATTCATTGGTAACTCATTTTCTGAGCTTCACAAAGCAAACATCTGGAAAACCTGTCAGGTTTGTTCTTCAGGCTTAGTTTCTGTTTCCACAAGACTTGTAGAAATGATGCAAAAAAGCACATTTGTCATAACCCTGAACAAGCACATTTGGAATAGAACTGAGGTGGACTCTTGCATTTCCTGGTGACCACAGAGAGGGGACCCTCAGTCTTTAATGTGCTTTGCTGAACAAAACTGCGTCCCTGAGTCCAGGCAGACTTAGTAGTAAGTGCTAAATGAAGCTGGTCAGTAGTTACATCTACTGCCACGATATCTATCCTGATTTTGTGCAGACATGTCTGAGCTTGACAAAAAGAATTTTGCAGCTGAAGATTGGGTGTTACATCTCCAGCTCTCCCCCTCAGTGTTCCCTAGGCTGGGACAGAGTAGTGACACCGTGTCATTTAAATATTGGGTGTTTCAACTGAGTCAAAGATCTGTATCGCGTTGTTTCTAGTGATAACTGATCTTCAATTAAACACTGGGCATTAATCTGAAGAGTACCTATTCCCACGGTCTGGTAACAGAATGATGAGGTTAGGGTAGCTACTGCTTGCTCTCTAGCTTGGAAAAGGAACTTCCTCCCTCCCCTAGCCGTTGTAGAAATTGAAGTGGTTATGGGGCTTTGAAAATATTAACCTTTGCCTCTTCCTTTGTGATTTCTTGTATTATCAAGTCAGTCATGTTGTCATCAATCATACGTTCTTAAATTCCCAATAAATCCTGTTCATGTCTTATTAATTTTCTGACAACGCTGTCAGGTTCTTAAGGAATTGAGGCTGGCATGCTAGTCAGTACCCTTCCCGAAGAATCTGTGGAAATCTGTGGTTTATGTGAAGGAAAATTGATTTTATAATTGATGTTTGATAGAAAACAGTGAACAGTCAAGCATAAACAAGCACTGAACAATCAGTACATGGTGCAGTTTGCTGTGAGGCAAAGGTAAGTCACAGAATATGCTGGTCACGGAACCAATAAAATAACAGTGCTGGGTTCACCTATCCTTATTATTATATCCTGTATGTCAACCATTCTCATCATAACTAATAAAACAAGCATTAAGGTAAATTGTAAGGGCAATCAAATTTTACAGGTCTGTCGTGTTTAAGTTCCTCCCTTGTTTCCTCCTTCATCTTCCAGTCCCCCTCTAATTAGCCGTCAAATTGTGAAATCTACAGTGCTGTCACTTCTCCTTGCAATTGTTCTTCCTCTCCCTCTCCTCTCCTCTCCCTCTCTAGAGCTCTGATGAGATGATGGACCTCAGGCTTTTTGCCTTTTTTGTAGAGCCATATACTTTCATACTTCAGAAACAGGTTGTTCTTTCAGTACTGTTAAACCAGTAAAGAAGAAACAGATAAACACAGAAAGAAATTCAATGTTCAAATATTTTCCACCTCAGGTTTCCTATTTTCAAACATTCATGTAAGCAGATTAAGGCTTGCATGAAACGTTTGGAACTGTTTGTATAGAGAACATAAAAATATTTTTTTCCCCATTAAAATGTCTTTTTTTTGAATGAGATTAAAGGTAATAAGAATCTCCACTCTTTAAAACATTGTCGTTGCTTCTGTGAAGAGAAATAATACCATATAGTTCTGGGTGACGTTTTGCTGGTAAACCTGAGGTTGGAAGTTTTTTGACTTAACAATTTAGTGATCTCTTCTGCGTAACCACTAAGGTGTTTGAAACAGTAACTGTATCTCATACTTTTGAGGTATCTGTGGTTGGAGTTGTTAATTACAATGAATCATTTGCCTAATTCCTGTAGATATTAAGACCTTTAGATCTATATATTGTGACCTCTACCATTTCCTCCTGGATTTATTTAGGACATTGAAAAGTTGCATTTCATAGTCAAATTTCCATTTTACTTTTCTTTAGTTGATACTTTATAGGTGACTTTTTATATCTTTCTTCAATAAGAAATGTATTAGATAAACTTCTAGCATATTCTAGGCCTCTTAGCATCTACTATGTTCCTTTCCATCCAACACCTCAGACTCAGCATCTCTTTTCTCTTTGTAGTTTTGATTGTGGTTTTGCAAGTTTTCTACTTACAGCCCCTATTTAATATAGGTTTAAAAAAGCAATAACTAATTATTTCCTTACCTTGAACTAAAACTTGTACATTCTTTAGCATATTACAGGAGTTGTTGTCTTCCCCATAACGCAGCTTCTGTGTTACCAGCACACAGTAAATGTTATCCCCCCAACCCTAAACAGGAATTTAGAGTTTTACATGCCTTAATGCCTTCTGCTGGGTGACAGAACACATCAGAATGTTATAGCCCCAAATGGTTGTTTCCTCTTATGGCAGATCTTTTCTCTGTAGATGTCCACACAGAGAGATGAAATGCCAGCCAGTGACTTCTGTCTCATATATATCAATCACGAGTTAAATATTATGGCTGGCTGGATTGCTCTGACTGATGTCAAGGGTGGATTCAGCCAAGCAAAAGCAAGCTGAAACAGACTGTGGACAGCCTGGAGATAGCAAGGAAAGGGAAAAAATGTAGCCATGGGACCTCTGCTGCATTAAACGGAGGTGCTGGCTCATGACAATGAATTTCTTACAGTCCCGTTGTCTTGTCAAAAAAAAAAAGTGCCCAAACCTTGTTGTCTTTATGTCTTCTCTAACCCGACTGTAGTTACTAGTATGATTTTATTTAAGCTTTTACTGGCATTAGCAGGCTGACCACTCACAGGCAAGGCGTTCTGGATGCAAAAGTTGTGTGGATTATCTGTAGGTTTGCCTTGAAACTTAATCCATTCTAAGCCAAGTTCTTGGCTTGCATCCCACTGAATTTATTGACCTACTGAACCTGGACAGATTGAGTGAGTAAATGAAAAAGAGGTTAGGGAGGCCGGTTTTGGCCCAGATCTTGGACATTCATTCATATTGCTGAATTTAAGAATTTCTTGTGGTCCACGCTACTAAAAACTAAGTTTCTTCCAAAGAGACTTTTACTAAAAATAACTTAGCTGCTAGAAAAGTGTTGAAATATACCACTTGAGCCATACAGACTTCTTGATCTATGAACTATGGAATGACACCGTGAAGTCATCCGTTTCATCACACAGTATTTCAGTTAGAGGGTTTATATGCATTATTTTTATATGATCTGAATATGCTTATGATCCTACAAGCTTGTAAACTGAAAACACAAACACAGAGAATTTAGCTCTGTGTTGCCCTCATCTGAGTCTTCTTTCCTGTTAAGTAGTAAACTAGAGTTTAAAAAAAAAAAAAGGTTTTAAACCCCCCCAAATATTTCACGAGCCTCTTGCAGCCTGAAATTGCTGTCCTTTAGCCTCAGGCATCACAGTGAGCTTGAGGCATGGCTGGATTTCACCGTAACGGTGAAAATCCATAACATGCCTTTGCCTATGTTATTGCTGACTTACCATTGCTTACCTCTTTTTACGTCCTCCTTTTTATTTGCTCAATCATTTCACAGTCCAGTTGTTCTCTTTGGTCAGGTGGCCTATAACATTTAGTTTACTGTCTGAAACATCTCCAAGCTTAGTACATAATGACTCGACACCATTACCCATTTCTCCCCAGCCTCTTCTTATGGGGGCTAATAAATCTGCTTTCATCAACAAGGCTATGGCAGCTCCTTTGCTTTTCTTGTATGTCTTTTTTAAATAAAATATATCTTTTAATATCATGCTTCAGCCAGCTTTCAGTTATGATACCATATTTTCTCAACGTTATTATCTGTCCGGTTCTGTTCCTTTTTTCCTATCTAAACCTTTCATTTTTGTATGTAGACGGACAATTTAATACCCTCAAGTTACTGAGCTTATTTTGCTCTATATTAGTGTTCATAAATATGAATTTCCCTTTTATCTTTCTTCACATCTACACCCCATGTGCATTCCTTTCATCTTGGTTCAGCCCTGGACTGAACTTCTCACAACTCTGACATTTTAGAGAAAGAGCATTGCCTGTGTATGGCAGTAAAGTTTCCTATTTGTGGAAGACCCTTTAACCCTGGAATGATTGCTCCAGCGCACAGGGAAAGGCCCTGTCCCTTCCACAGATACAACTTGTAAGCCAAGTGTACGCGTTTGTTAGAAAGGGGTGAAATGTGGAGGGGTTTTATGTGCGTGTGGTGTGTGATGTTAAAAATTAGAAACGTTCAGATCGTTTTTAATTATCCTTGGAGAATGTCATGCTAGTTCTGATCTTCTATTAGAGCCAATTATTTTTCATCGTCTAGGCAGAATCAGTGAAATACAACACGCTCAGTCATGGAGTCCAGATTGTCCAAAAGTTGCTATGGCTTGACACAAGAGAAGAAAACATTAATGTCAATGACCCTGACTCCAGATCAGCAATCAGGGTAAACACATTTTTAGCTTCTTGTCAGTGATGAGAACTCAGTGGTCCTTTCCAGGACTAGCCTGCAAAATATCTTCTGAAAAACTCATCAGATTTCTAATAACTCATGATCTTTCTAAATATTTTCAGATAAAGCCTTAAGTTTTAATTGCATCATGTTCTAATATATTAAAACTTATAATAATTATTTGAAATAATTAGAAAAAATGTTTTTCTTTTCTGGTGAAACTCAGTCTCGGACTGTCAATGAACTGTAGCTCATCCCTTGATTACTATTTTTTCACTTGCACAGTCTTATTCCTTGGAAGCTCTTCAGCTTGTCAGTGCGTTGCCAGCTGTAACTTTTAAAGCAAGCAGTTCCTTCTGGACATGTGCAGTTTCCCCACACCCGACAACTTACAAGTCTTTTTCACTTTTACTTTTTTAGGTAGGTAGAATGATCATTTTATTTAACCCACGGTCCAGCGTGTTCCACTATTCAGGGAGAAATTCATGGGCATACAAACCACCTGTACGCGTATTTTCATACCCCACTGAGTAGAACAAGGTCTGGAAATGGGAGGTACGTGGCAGGATGGAGTAGCTGAATCCAGCGCTGTAGAAATCCCGAGAATGTATGTAGGCCATGCAGCAGAGAAGAAACAAGGTATTGTAAAGCTTACAGAACTTTCTAAGAATGAGATTTGAAGGGTACAGAGACGGGATGAAGTCACTAGAGCCTTCTCTTGAGCTGCCACTCTCATTGACGTAAAGCATCTCCTCGAGTAACTTCCTTTAAACAAAAAAAAAGGACAAGGAAAGTATCAAGAAGTCCTTATTTGATACACAAGTAAATTTTTTAATGTTCTGTGAGAGACTTTGTTTAGTTTTTCATCTAGCACCTCTATGGATTTTAGAGTGGAATGCAGTAAATGGAATTAGTGTTTATTTGTCATTTTTCCAAAGGCATAAACTTTGTAGATTTGATATTCCTGTATCCATGGACAGAAGTGATGCAATTAATTTTCTTCCTTTTAGAAAATATTCTCTCTGTGTGTGTAAAATCCGTGACTAATCCATGTATCTTAAAAGTAATGTCTACCTAGTTTTCTGAATCTAGGATTTGTCTGTATACATAGTCAGAATACGTGAATTCAGTAAGTAATTTCATGGCATTGGAAACACGACCTTAGTCCTTGGGTGCTGAATAGTTCTTGCAGGCCTGAGTGATGCTGTGGATCAAGTCTTTCTATGGAGACTCCAACTTCTGGCTATGAGGAGACAGTGAGTTGATATCATCTTTCTGTCTGTTCTCACTTTTAAAGCAACTCTCACTCTCACTTCCACTGAGCTATAAAATTTCCATGCACTCGTTGCAAACAAGGAGGGTCGGTTGAGGAAAAGGAACACAAATCTGACCGTCTTAAACTGAAGACGGAGTAAACAACTGAGTCATAGTCACTCTCCACCTTTCCCCCCAAACACTGCTGTTCATTCGAAGTTGCTGTAATTAACAGCACTCGTTTGGATTTTCAATTGCAGTGCTCAGTCTACCGATGCTCGCTTTCTTTGGACTCTGACATTCCAGCTCCTCTCATGAACCTCTGGCTTTCATTGTTGATGTAAACAATAACGTCAATGTCATCTCAACAGATGTGTGATCCATCCTAGGAGCAGATCATTTTTCTGTATCCAATGCGAGCAATTTCTCTTGTTCATCGTCAGCTTCTGAGGAGCTCAGGGTTTTTTTGATTTCATGGGATCAGATACTTCCAGCTATAGCCTAAACCTCTGGAAAACATTGGGCTAGAGACTTAGACAGAATCCAGCTCATCTGTTTCTTGGAGAACAAGTGGATGTAGAAGAAGACTAAAGTGGGGAGATGTTCAGAATACTTGTTCCTTTTAGGTACCTCTGATTTAGTACAGTCTTAAAATTCTTAGAAGAAAGCCTGACCGTGACAGACTGGTTCATCCGTGAGTGGCAGTTGTGAATGAATCTTCGAATACTGACTTTTCCCCCCCGTAAGGAAGATGCCCAATGGCATCTGCAAGCGCCCTATGGCATCTGCAAGATTGTGAGCAAAACCTGACCAAGGCCTAAAGCAGCAGGTAATGTCTTTATTCACCATATGATTAAGGGCAATTAGGCTATCTTTCTTTTTAACTGCTGGTATGACGTTAAATGGTTCCGCAGATGAGAAGATGATGTCTTCTTTAACTGTAATTCAATAATCTAATGTTTCCTTTTGTAGCATAGTTACACAAACAGTCAAAAGGGAATTCAGGCTAAGAGTTTTACATTATTTTCTCCAAAACCTAAAATGTTCCACTAATTATTCTTGTACAAACTCAAATGAGGAGTGGGCTCCTTAAATAGTGTTAGACAACAAATTTAAGTGCCATGATCTTCTAAGACATTTATGTTCTATTGAAGCTAAGGAATGTATGTGAGGTGCAGTGTGTTCTGTTAGCATTTTACATGGTATCCACTACAGGCATTAGTAAACAGCAGTTGTCAGGCTGAACGTGCCCCTGGTTTTACCCACTACGGCAGTTTTTAGTCCTGTTATCGTGCTTTACCAACCTGCAGGCTGCTGTGAGCAAGAAAAACACCCCCAGACATCTGGAAGCTTTGCCACCAGATGAACAACAAAAAAATCTTTGCTGGCTACCAAGTGGTTAAAGGTTGGGTTAAGGGCTTGACAAACACGTCCCTTAGATGAACCAAAAAAAAAAAAAATGAGCATGACAGTTTGCAGCAATAGGAAAGGCTGTCTGTGGTTAGGACTGTTTAAAACTTCTCTTTGAGGCATTGCGTTGTGGAGCTCAAAGCACTGTTCTGCCCGTACGCTCCCAGTGCCTGCCCACACCATCCAAGGTATATCATGAGCAGAAATAAAGAGGAGTACTTAGTACATTTAAATATATGTTTAGGTGTGAGATACGTATGGAAGGTTTATCATGGTTCGGGTTTTTTTTTCCCAACACATGCAACAAGGTCTTAGGTTTTAATTTCTTGGCTCACACTATAGTAACCGTCACAAGACTGTTTTTGGTAACTGAGTAATTGACTGAAAAAATAATAATAAAAAATCTGCTTATTATAAATAGTACTAAGATGATTTATTGTTCATAAAATTTAAGTAGAGTTACATTGGGGGGAAAAAAACCCCAACCCCTATGTATTGGCTTTGAGCTCATAACAAAAAGAGCTTCTCCTGTTTTATGAGCCTCAGATTACCAAATAACCTTGACAGCTGAATCAGTGTTCCATGACAACAAGCAGGCCATTGATAAATAGCAACAAAACTATTAGACATTGAATTTATGAGATGAGTAATAGAGAAGCTAAATTATAGGTTTACCATTTGACAAACTACAGCTTGACAAATCTGTGCTAACGTGTGTGTGTGTGAATGGACACAAGGAAAAGAGAAGAACAAACTTTTTAAGACAAAGGTGCAATCGACATGCCATGAATGTTACAAAGGCACAAATGTATTCTTTTCATAGGAGTTAAAATCCCCGTGTCCATTAACAAATACTTAATAATTCACGAGTAAGTACTTAAAGCTACCACTTGTGAACTGGCTGTTCTATTTTATGTCCATTTTTACTTTCAAGCACCATAAGGTAAAAAAGAAGGGGAATTGCCGGTACATGGCAGATCTTTAAATTGGCTCTTGCAAACTTACAGATTCCAGTTCAAACTCAAAACCAGCATTTTAATAACTCACCACCAGCAGCAGGAGTATATTCTGCTGGAGTGGCAAAATCTTTCCTGGCCTATGGAGAGCAATTTGCCCTTCCTAGGGAGGAAGCAACACCTGATTTTGTCATATTCCTGTAATCAGAGTGGAAGGTGTCAGGAATGATTTTACTTGAAGTTGAATCTCATGTATTCACTTATTTAAAAGTGATGGGAACTAGAGGAAATCTGGGTGAGTGGTCGCCTGTATACAGAAAAAGATACGAGCTAAGGACAAGCTAATGCATCGGTCTTTCATAGAGGGAAACTTTCTAACACAGGCAACTGCTTCCAGGCAGATTTGTGCCTCCCGTCCTGATGCGGATGCAGCAGCTCTGGATTCACTGCTGTAAACTGTGGTGGTCACAGCTGGGATTCTTGTGCTCTGGTTTCCCAGAGCAGATCTGCAGGTGGCACCTGCCTCTGGTCTTGATTGTGTTCTGCTGCCATCTGGGTTTGACTTTCTTTCACAGTTGTGGTGAAAAACTAGCATGTGCTGGGCTTAAAACATTATGTTACTAGAAGAAGAATGTACTTAGCGAGCAAGAATACAGCAATCAAGTTACCAGCTTACCCCATTTCCCCTTAACTTGAGCGGAAGATAGACGGTAGTCAGACAAATGACAGGATTAAAAATGAAGAGCTAGATGAAGTTCTGTGGCCTGTGTTGCACAGGAGGGCATACTAGATGATCTAATTGGATCTTCTGATCTAAAAATCTATTAATTACGCTTGTGTAAGAAACAGCTGTAGCTTTGTCGAAGGGGAATTAAAGACTGCAAATTCATCTTCTCCTAAACACTCTCACAGTAGCTACTGGAGGAATACTAAGCTTGACAAATAAATAAGATCAAAAGCAAACCTAGTGAAGGTTTTGTTCATTAGAAAAAAAAAGTGTGTGAAGGATTTTCAGGCATTTGCTGTTTATTCAATTTTCCTGAAACGACGTGAATGGTATAAACTGTTAAGAAACTCTTGATTTTATTTTCTTAGAAATAAATCATGCGTCTTTGTCCACACTACATCCACCCCTGATGTCTGTTATATGGCCATCACTTCCAAGAGGATGCTTATACCGTTGTGATTCTGACCTTTAATATGATGTTCATGTTATCTACTGTTCATAAACAGAGAAATAATAGAGAAGCCATAATCCATTCGACTAAAGCAGGTGCTTAGCACCCAGTATTCCTGATGCCCATAGCCCTGTAGCTTTCAGAAGATCAAGAATATCCACTGTGTTTAAGATGCATATGGTAGAATTTTAACACTCCACCTAAAATGCAGATCTTTGCGTTTTCCCGTCCTTCATGTTTGCAACGATGGATTGCCAAAAAGGTGCTTAGCCAAAAATGGGTATTTTTTTATAACAAAAAGCTCAAGTTAGTCATATGCTTTCATCCAAAACAATCAGAACCTGAGCCAATTTAGTGCATGTAAGATACCTTGGAAGGATTAATTTATGCTGTTGAGCTTGTAACATGTGTAACCAATAGGAGTTCTCTGCATACATGGATTTTTTGCAAATCTTGCAGCTAAGTCCATGAGCCAAATGGAAAATCCAACACTTAAGGGCATCGTGTAGATTTGTAATGCACCCTGCGGGTGCCTAAGGTCGAGAAAGCATTGAGTGGATTACACAGATTCATATATGTAGTTTTTTTCATCTCTGACAGATATAATATGAACGCTATTATTCACACCACACAAATTTCTTACACCGCTGTGTGAGAGAGAACAATGATACCACGCCAAATCACTCACACCAAAAGTTATTTTAAAAAGAGTGTTGGACGTTCAGGTTCTTTAGTGAGTATGGTACAACATCTATGGAGGCATCTCTGGAGGAGCCTTTTTCCAGAGTATATGGAGAACCCAAAAGAACTTCAACTAGGGTTTTATGGCTCGGATTAACTCAATGAAACCAACGCCTGGGTCTGATATTGAAAGAGGGACCCGTATTGCAACGTGTTCTGAATATAGAGTGTGTTTCAGAGGTTTCATGCTCTTGAACTCAGGTACGTGTTTGGATCTCCATAGTCACGTAAAGGTAATGGAGCCAAAGACTCGGGATGTTCCAGTATAACTGGGGGTATGTTTTTCCTCTTAGCTTCTTCTCTGGGTTATCAGCAGTTTTGTTCATCCTTACCTGGGTGTATTTATTTTACTGCAGAGCAGGTCTTGGATTAACATTTGTGTATTGAGGATTAAGGATGTTGGGTTATGGGTGTTTTGGTTTTGTTTTCCTCCTCATTCCCCTCCCCCCAAACAGATTTTGGCAGCAGTGAAAAGTGGGATTTGTCTTGCCCTGAGCTTTGAGTGCATGAGCTAAAATTAAGCATCCGCTAAGCACAACTTGCTGAAACTGAAGTGAATTGATATTTTGTCAGTCTTCATTTTATACTTAGAATTAAACTAGAGGATAGTGCTACTTTTTAAACAACTTACACCTCACTTCTCCCACTTTTTTCTCTACCATTGGTGACTGATCATTGCAGTGCCTACAAATGCTCCATGGCTAAGAAGAGAAAAGCCGAAGAACAGCTATCGGGCGTCCCTGTCAACAAAAGGAAGTCCCTGTTAATGAAACCCCGCCACTACAGCCCCAGCTTGGAATGCAAAGAAGAAAATGAAGACAGGACGGATTTACAGGAAGAGATCAGTGTCCTTGAGAGCAGTTCAACACCAGGTAGCCATGCAGCATGCCTCCCCTTGAACCTGCATTCCACAGCGAGGATGGGAGATGTGAAACTGTTTTCAAAAAGGATGCAGAATGTGTTTGACTCTTAAGAGAGTTGGAAGGATGCATTTCTGTCTAGGTTTAATCATGGTACTTCCAATTATTTTGTACGATAACTCCGCCTGAGATCTAGTAAATGCTTTGTAGGTCGCACAGAGATATAACTACGGCAGCAGGTCAGATATGGAGCAGCATCTGATCCTCTGCTAGCTCTGTCAAAGAACAAGGTTAAGCCCACCACTGAGAAAAACACATTTATGATTTTTCCCTGGAATATATAGAGCTCTTAAGAAGAAAAAAAACCGCTTAGCAAAACATTGTTGACTTTAACATTTAGCAAAGCGATTTCATGCATGTGACTGCTGCGTGCGTTCTGTTTAACACGATTATTAGACTCAGCACTTTTATACTTGTTATTCCAACTCTGCTAAGCCAAACACATCCAACAATTTATAGAAACTTCTACAATGTGTATACTGGAAAATATGGAAGAGGAGGGGGTGGCGGAAAGATACAGCTACAGTATGTCTGTATTGCTCTTCCTAATATATTTATACATATATTCAAGATGAACAAAAAGTATCAAACTAAATTGGCTGTCACATATTTGTTTAAGAAGTCCTGTGCAAATTAATCAGGCAAGTGAGAAGATATCAGTGGAATACATTCTGTATTTGTTTTAAAGGGAGGAGTCATCAGGAGGTAGAAAATGTCAAGATAAAAGCAGTGTGATCCAGCTCTGGGAAATTAGTAATCATAGATAATATGAAAACAGAATGAACTTGCATTCCATTCAGCTGCTGGTTGCTATGGGTGTTTAAAGTAATTTATTTTCCACTGAGTTTCTTTTTATCAAATATTTTGGAAGGACAGGGTGTTAGGTAGTCTTATCGAGGCTCCCTTTCCCACAAAAGGCTGGAACAGATGATCTTTCAAGGTCCCTTCCAACCTGGCCTATTCTAAGATGAACTAAGATTAGGAATTTATATCTTTATCTGCTCTAAATAGAATTTCTTTAAAAACCAAAACAACACCCCCCCCCCTTCCCGCCCCAGTTCTTACACATATGAACACTAGAAAACACACAGAAGGCAGCAGCAGCTGCCTTTCAGATTAGAGTCAAATCCTGGTTCTACCAAAATCCGTGGAGGTCTTTGCATCATTTCTATAGGACGAAGTTTTCAGCCAGTTGTAAGTCTTCTAGGAGGGGTCTTCCAGGGGTCTGCATCCCACCAGTGTGAAAGCCGAGAAGGGATCTCCCTCTTCAAACAGAACAGTAATTAACAAGGTGATACTCAATGTCTCTGCCTTTTGGGTGACATGACTAAGCCAAAATCATCAAGAAAAAAGCTCCATGGTTCTCAGTGCCTGTCCAACCTGCAAGAATTCCTATCTCCTAACACCAGAAAAGAAGATGTCTGAGAAAGAGTTTCTGTATGAGGTTTTGTTGTTGTTGTTCGGAAGGAGTTTTTTGATACATATATATATATATATAGACTATAGATAATTTTTCTGGTATTGATTCAGCCTGGTTCCTGGCTATCCAGGGTTGCCCTCAGTAAGGCATTTTTCTTTCCCTTGTGTCTGTCTTCTGCACAGCCTGAAGAACTTGCTGAAGAGAAACTCCTATGATGTATGTAAAAGTAGAACTCGTACCGTATACATATGAACCAGCTATTTAACTGGTTCTTTTTTCGGGAAAAGGGCAAGCGTTGGGCCAGGTCCATTGGTATAAACTTGGGGGAACATTGTCTGCCAGCCCTTCAGTCAAAAGCAAGAGAACTCTTGGTTTCAAAAAGATTTATTTGATATCAGTGACATTTCTCCCAACCTGCTTGTGTCACTGATAATACAACCTACCCCTTTCGCATTATTTTTTGCCAGCTACAAAACAATGTACCAATGTACAAAACCAATGACCAGCTCAAGCATGCAGCTGGTCTGGATGTGCAGGTTTATTTGTAATTTTAGTGTAACATTGCTGATTTTATTATGGACTCACGACTTTTGTCTGTTGATCCGTCAATGCTTCAGTTCATGGCTTGATGCAACTGTAAACTAAGCTGAGTTTTGGTTATTTTTAAGTAAATTTACAGCCTGTAGAAGGGAAAAGCAAAGCTGGGACAGCTGATCCATTAAGACTGGTTCAACCACAAATTTTTAAACATTGCATTTAAAAATTATTGAACATATAAGGAGGAAATTTATGAATTTTTACTATTTTTCAAAAAAACCTGAAAAAATTATTATCAGGTGTTGTTTGCTGTGTTTTTCTTTTGAAGGGTGGGGGTTGCGTTCTTTAAAACTAGAACTTCTTACTTTTTTGAAATGAGCCACTGATTGGGATTCTGTTATTTTCTACATGGCAGAAGAGCAAATAATAAAACCCCATTTGACCCAAGTTGGTTAGAGAGCCAAATCATCATTCTTGCTGAGACGTGAAAAGACAGCAGACTTCTTTATTCAGAATACCGCAATGTGTGTGGTACCAGACCAGCTGCTAAAAAGTTACACTGGGGTTTGCAGACACTTTTTTTAAACACGACTTTATGCACACAGCGCACAAGACCACCCCTCCCTGCATGAGCCCCATTTTCTGAAGAAGAATAAGAATTAATCAATATTTTCTTTTAGCATATAACAAACAGTTGAACCAAACAATTATGTAAACTGGAAATGACCCAAAATGCTAACAGTTTGGCAGCACTAAAGTGAAATGCATTGTGGTGCACATGTGCATTTTTGTCCCCCATTTCCCCTCCACAATAATCTGCACTTAATAGGAATATTTTAAACTATGTAGCTAAGCAACAGAGGTAATTGTTGCTTTCTAGAGCTTTTGTTAGGCACTCTAACACAGCCCAAATATGCATAATTAGGTATAATGTCTATAAATCATTATTGTACACATGTGGGTAGTTAAGTGGATTGAGAGAATAGTTCAATGAATTGGACATATTCACTGAAAATGCTTTTTATTTGTTTTCTGTAGTTCATAATACTTTAAAATTATCATAACCCTTTACACTTTCTCTTAATAGCTCGCTGTGTTATTGAGAGAAACTTCATTTGCATTTTAGACTATGCTTAATTCATTATTTAAACCTGGAGTTCTTCTGATTCAGGAGAGGACAGGCACATCTTATGAAATAGTCTGTGCTTGTTTATTCACCCTCCTTTCTAGGAAGTAAAATGTTAAATTTTTCAGTTTATGTTGAATAGATCCCAACAAAAGAATGTACCCTATAATCAGCATTATTGAAGGGGCTAGTGTTGTGACTAAATTCTTCCCTTCATCCAAAAATGCTTTTAGTTACTATGGCAATATTTACTTGATCCTGGCAAACCAGTGTTGATTTTAGAGAGATAATTACCAGAAAGGAAGATGATGGAGATGTATTTTTGAGTGTCCTTGTCAGAGGAAATGTTTATAAAAAATTAAATGAGATACAAAAGGCATATTGTCTTGCACACCAACAGCCTCTCCCTCATGCAGCCTCTATTACCTGCTGGCTGCTGCTTTTCTTCTGAAGAAAGATGTTTATAAGGACAGGATGCACTTCAGTGGTGTCTTTAACAAGTCCTTTATGAGTCTGCACATAACAACCATTTCTGTTTGCCTGTGCATGACCTGATCTATCACTTAATGTGGCAATTGCAGTGGTGACCAGGAGCTTGCCCTCTGTGAAGTATTGAGGGTTTTTTCCATCAAGGTCGTTCATGGGATCTGGGGTGACTGGGAGAGTAATTAGGATCTATTTTGAGAAAATATTTGGGACTTTTAGATGGAAGAAAAGTGAAAATAGATCAGAGGAATTCTAAAATGTGTGTGCCCGTATGTATAAATGCATCTATTACATAGCTTGTGTGTGTGTATATATATATATATAGCATCTGTATATGGCACATTATATGACCGTATAGGACTGCGTGTGTGTTCTAAGGTAATATATGTCTTCACCATCAGTGGAAAAAAGCAACATATTTATTTCTCAGATAGCTTTGGAGCTATAACAGAGATATAATCTTGGAAGGGTTTTTCTTGATGCTACAAGCAGTCAGTTCAAACACAGCCTTAGTGTGAATTCAGTCATTTCAGAATACCTTTGAATAAAGAGATAGCGAATGGTAAGTAAATATCTTAGTATCGCTTCTACAAGACACACTTATTCTTACTTATATTTTTCTCTTGTTTTTTCTCAAGCAGAGGAGAGTACTCCGAAATCATCTGAGGAAACCCCTCATACAGCTGGGCAAGAAGATTCCAGTCAAAGAAAAGAGAACTACTCCAGCTATCAAGATGCTGTGGCCAAATCTTTGATGAACATGGGAAAATTAGCAAAAGATGCACCCAGTCAAATAGCGGCAGAAAACCTAAATGATAGCGGTATCCAATCCTTAAAAGCAGAAAGTGATGACACTGATGAATGTTACATGATTAACTCAGCTGAAGGAAAGGAAAAGACTGTTATTTCTGACCCAAAATACTGTTCATCTGAGGAAAATGAAAGTAACTCTGAACTTATGGACAACGAGTGGGACAGCTCCTCAAATTTCTCTGAAGAAACTAGTGTAAAGCCCCACGCAACACAGAAGTATATAGTAGAGTGTAACCAACCTAGCGTCCTGGAGGTCCCGGAAATTAAGAAGGAAGAGGTAGAATTTGGCCCTGGTGAAACACTCTGTGACTCAGAAACAGAGCCAAGAGCACCCCAGGAGTCTCGCCCAGATCTGTTTGAGCAGAGAATTCAGAATCCCTTCCCTGAAAGTGAAGACGACGATAACGAGTGCCTGTCAGAAACCACAGAAGTCTCGGTTGAGCTGGACAAAACAAAAGGGAACTTGAGTTTGCTAGAACAAGCGATCGCTCTGCAGGCGGAGCAAGGGCATGTGTTTCACAGCACCTACAAGGAACTGGATAGGTTTCTTCTGGAGCATCTAGCAGGGGAAAGGAGACAAACCAAAGTTGTTGACATTGGTGGGAGACAGATATTTAGCAACAAACGTAAGGAAGTATTTTTGGCTGTTCTTACCTGCTTAAGCGTTTCTCCCGTGATTGATAGAAGATTCTGAGCTGGGTTTTATAGCAACAGTAAAGAATCTGGAATTTAGCTGGTAATTTTGTTAATTATGTACCTTCACACTAGTGCCTTACATCTAACCAGGTTAAATGCTAGGTACTTGGCTTCCTGCCAAACCCCTACATGAAATGATCGGTAATGGGTACTAAAAGGGCTGTGTAGCTGGCAGTGACACTCCTTCTCCTCCGTTTCCTCCTCCTCTGCCTCCTCCTCCATAGGGCGCTAATACATACCTCCTAAATTTCAGCAGCCAAAAGAGAAGGCATTAAAATTGTGCTTAAGGAAAGGTTAGGGTGAAAAATTGGCCTCTTCCAAACATACCACCTAATTCCTAAGCCATGTGTTTTCTGAGTTCAGTCTACTTCACATATCAACATTTCATTTTGCTACAGCCAGCACTTCTGAGCCAGGAAAGCACAAGCCGTGCTCTTCTGCCTCATTCGCCATCAGCAGAATTACCAGTAAGTTCCAAAATCTTTATTGTTTCTGATGGTTTGTGGCGTCCTACAAAGCTGTAGGAACATTGCTCCATTTTCAGTACTTAATCAGGCTTCCAGAAGTGGAGATTTAAAAGATTTGGGTCTGATTTGTAAACCGGGCTGTCTCGTACGAAACTCCTCAATTGAGGACAATTACAGAACATCAAGAGATGTCATTTTACAAGAGATGTCGTTTTACAAGCACTCTCCCTGCTGTAGTAAGTAACAATGCATTCATCTGTCCTTTGACTTTTCCTTCTGGGCTTCCAAATATACTGAGGTCACAACAGCATTGCTGCAATTTCTGCTTTTGGTAAACAATTTACTTTATCTCTAGTGTTATCTAGCGGGAACTCTAGTGTTACTTTAGATTGGTCCCTGTGGACATTGCAAATAGTATTTTTGTTTAGTTATCTAAACCATTTAGTGTATAAGGTAACTGACAAGGTTTGGGTTTTTTTTAGTAGTTGCACCTATGAAATATTTCCTGTAGCATTTTTCTGCCTCAAGCAGTCTTTTCATCTGGTATGGTATATACTGGAATTTCACAGATACCTTTTTTTATCCCGAGACCAGTTCACCAGGTTCACATTGGTGTCAATGTGACTTTCTCACAGCACACGTAGGAAGGAGCAGAGATGGTAAGCAGGGCAGAATCCGGCCCTTCCTGATTTCTCTCATATTATTATTAGCTGCACTTTGAAGGCGAGTTCAGAGGTAATGCTCATGGAGGAACAAACTAGGCTGTGTTCAGGTTGTATTAACACCACATGATTTTAGTCATTTTCTAAAAAATCCACTATCAAATCTGTAAGCAGTCTTTTCATCTGGTATGGTATATACTGGAATTTCACAGATACCTTTTTTTTATCCCGAGACCAGTTCACCAGGTTCACATTGGTGTCATGTGATTTTCTCACAGCACATGTAGGAAGGAGCAGAGATGGTAAGCAGGGCAGAATCCGGCCCTTCCTGATTTCTCTCATATTATTATTAGCTGCACTTTGAAGGCGAGTTCAGAGGTAATGCTCATGGAGGAACAAACTAGGCTGTGTTCAGGTTGTATTAACACCACATGATTTTAGTCATTTTCTAAAAAATCCACTATCAAATCTGTCAGCTCTTAATATTTTCCTTCTTGGATGTTACATAAGAAAAAGATGGCTTAAATTTATATTTTTCCATCTTTGTAAGGATAAACCTTTTGAATTAGTGGGGGGTGAGGTTGGGGGGAATGAAATCATGTTTCAGCATCCCTCTTTATTTTCTGTCCACTACTGCAGGCAGCACTTTCCATTTGCAGCGACTCTCAAAAGCATGTGGTCTCCTGTTGATGCCCAGTCTATTTTCTTTCCTTCCTTTATTTTTTTTTTAACTTTAAGTCTTGCCAGGAAGTTTAACCCTCATCTGTCTCTGGCGATCATGTCCCTAAGCACGTTCTACCTCACGGTCCAACGAAACGCGCTTGAAGGAAGCTGCTCCCTGTGCTGGCTGCAGCTGTTTTCTCCCCCAGCACTGAATGCTGTTGGCAGCCAATCACAGATGGAGCTAAAACCATCCTCAGCAATTTATGCGGCCACTTCCTCCAGATTTCTCACAAGAGAATTTCTGGACCAGAATCCATTCCTTTCTTGCCCAGACTTTTGATCCTGCATTGGAAATCAAATAAAGGCTTTCTGACCAGTGCTTCCCGCAAAACTCTAGGTGCTTGAAACAGAAATTGGGACTGCGCTGTGGCCATCACGGAGTGGCAGCTGTGGGGCTGGGCTGCGACCTCCGCCTTTGAAAGGGTATCGGCTGCTCCATGTTTTCCCCGTCATTGTGGGCTGCTCCACAAAGCGGCATTGCCATGTGTACCAGAGGGAACTGCTTGCCCTGCCTCTCAAATGGAAAGTGGCACGTATTCAGGTTCCTAACAAAGAACCTACAGCCCAGAGATCGGCGATATTTAAGGAATGGCTTCTGGTGAAATGCTTTTTGTTTGTTTGTTTGTTTTGTTTCACACCTCAGCTTTTATTTGGTTGTCCCAGCTTCCTGGAGTCTGACATTAACAGAGGAAAAGATTGTTTCTGCCTTTTTTTTTTTTAAATTTCTCTGTAGATCTTGCTGTTGGCTGATGCTGCCAGTTTTCTGGCTTACTGGATTGTGGCTTCTCTCCCGTTTGAGGCTCTGAATGGAATAAATGACACTGCAATCCTAAAGCTATATAGTTTAGCACATAAATGGCATATTGGGAGGGGGGAGCCATCGTTTAAAGGACACGCTGTGAAAACTAAAGGGATGCTTACATCGCAGACATCTCTGTTAAAACTTTGTGTAGGAATTACATCTGAGGTACGAAACAGAGCATCACGCTGCTAGGATTGCTCAGCCTGAGCGCAGACAGGGGCAAAAACCAAACAAAAACTGTATCTGATTTCTCTGCAGATTCACCTAGGCCTGAAAAGAGAGAAACCAAATGTCCCATCCCAGGATGTGATGGCACAGGGCACGTGACTGGGCTGTACCCTCACCACCGCAGCCTCTCGGGTTGTCCACATAAAGTTAGAGTGCCGCTAGAAAGTGAGTATCGTCACCCCGCAGTCCAGAATCTGGCCCAGTATTGTGGGTAGTGAGTACTCCTGCTGGAGAAGAAACCCCCTTTTTCTGGGTGAGATTGCAGAATGAGGCTGGGAGAGGAGCCATCGCTCCTTCTTTGCTCTCCAGCTCTTCGGTGCGGTCCTCCCTCCCACACTAGTGAAGCTCGAGTACTCCTCAGCAGTCGCATTTCAAACAGCAGTAGGCTCCTCAGGTGGCGTCAGGGGAGAATCAGATCAGAGCCAAACTATCCCCACCCTGCCAGCAGACCTGCACGCCGTAGTCTCAGGAATCTTCAAGATCTCGCTTGCCCACAGAAATCACCCGCTTGGTTCAGCGCTGGGAGCTGATTTGCCGTAATCACACACTGAGGCTGCTGGTTTGCGTTGCCAATAAGTGAGAGGCCTGGGCACGCTTATTCAGAGATGTTTCCAGTGTCCCTCATACCTCTGAGCTCAGAAAGGTTACTTCCATCAGTACATCGCAGCGCTGGTCCACAGCACGTCCCTCTCCTGTGACTGTAATGTCCCAACACTTTTCTGCCCAGTCTAGCCTGAATTTTTCTGCTTATTTCTAACCGTGCCGATCTGATTGTCTGTATGTGTGTGTGTGCAACGCGATGCAATGAAATGCTGCATAATAAGTCAAAACCTAATGTGAACATTGTTTAAACAACCTCATTAGATTGGTTTTTGTGGTGGCATGCGTGACAACAAATTACAAGGATATTTGCACTTTACCAATGTCCCGTTCCGAACTGTAGCTCTCCCTTTTTTAAAATCCGGTACTAAACTGTTTTTATGGAAACATCTGCCGAGTTAAGCAGGCTGCTGCATTTGGGAGGCCTCAGCAACATTAACTTTCTAAAAAGTTAAAATTACCAAGTCCTTTTTAACTATCACACTTCCAATCAGATGCGTTCTGTCCTGCTGGCAAAAAAAAATAAAATAAAATACATTATAATGTGGTTCCTGACAGAACAGTCTGGCTGACTGAACAGTCAGCTTTTCTGAAGCACTGTGCACTCCAGAGGATATCGCAGCACTGAAGTCCTGGGGGCAGATGTGCAAAGACACAGCCTGTTTAACACAGATGTACTTCTCTGTCTTAGTGAAGATTACCCACATCAAAAGGTATATCGGAACGTACGTGCAAGAGGTTGTAACCATCGCTGAGAGCGTAAGCTGCTGCTTGGGAGCGTGACTGAGTGGTCTAAAGTAGTTTCAGCACAGCTCAGAGGATCAGAAAGTATCAGGGTGCAAAGGGGATGTAGTCAGATCAGAGCACCTCACTCAGGTGCAAGAGCCTTCCTGCACCTGAGATCTCGCCCCAAGCTGAGTCAGAGGGACTTCAGCTACATGTAGCATGGCTGTGTGGCCCAGGGCTCCTCTGTCACCCTCCTTTTCTAGTCAGCTGAGTTGGCCTTGTACGAATCACAGGGCAAAGGGCTCCATGATGCAATACCCTTGGTAATTTACACCTTTTGTTATTTTAAAGCCCCTAGAAACACTGATGTGTGTGTGGGAAGCAGCACTGCAGCAATATGGGGGTAAACTGGTAAATGCTGGAGGCACCAGCCTTGCTGTGTTGTAGGTCCCTTCCTTCCTTTTCATTTGCCGTCAAAGTCTGACAGAATTTCTGAGTCCAAAATGTTCATAGATTCATACATTTTTAAAATGTATGTTTTTTAATTAATGGACATTATTACCAGCTCTTCTTTTTCTTACTGCTGTTTAGTTCTTGCCATGCATGAAAACGTTTTGAAGTGCCCCACCCCAGGATGCACTGGAAGAGGACACGTCAACAGCAATCGCAACACACACAGAAGGTAGGTCGGAAAAGTTCCTGTCCACTTGAAACCTTACGTGTGCTCGGGAGTAAACTGATGGGCACATCTTGGCAGTAGATGTACGTTATGTTCTACACTGCAGAATGCCTATGAACTCCAAGGGTAGCCTGTATTAGTTATAACCAAATAATTGTGTTTCATTTCATTATTTTAAAAAATGGCTGCAGCACTGAGGATGGCAAATTCCTCTACTATTTTCCAGAGATGAGATTTCAAACTACAGTTTCATCACAGTCTTCACAGCGAAACATCATCAGGTAGAAGGGCTAGCAATGAACAAATACATTATTGTTGCTACAGCTGGAAAACCCAGAGGAAAACAAAGCTGCTTGCTTTTGCACCACTTACGTGGTAGTCCTTGGCTGAAGTTCCCATCAAGGCACGATCCCTTTTAAGTGGAATATTTTAGAATCCATGCAAAAACTAACTCCGATTATTACCCTCAAGAATGTCATCTTCCTGCTCGGAACGCTCCTATCTGTTTAACTTGCTGCCTGCAGGGAGAAAGTAAAATTGAGCAAAGCCTTGCAGACAGGCAGCTGGGGAATCACAGCTGGGCTGCAGGTGAGGCAGAGCGCCGAGGCACTCTGTCTCCAGCAAGCCACTGGCATGGCTCGCGGAAGAAAAACCGTCCTCGGTGCGCCGCTGGGCTGCAGGTGAGGCAGAGCGCCGAGGCCCTCTGTCTCCAGCAAGCCACTGGCATGGCTCGTGTCAGCACTGCTTCCTCTGGAAGCCGGCAAGCCAAAATATTCCATTGGAGTGCCTCTGGGAAAATATAATGTCAATTTTACGATCAAACTTGGGACATAAAAAGTTCTAAAGCCAACTTTGAACTGAATTTTTGTAGGATTTTTTTTTTTTCCTGCTGTTTGACTGATCGATTGGTTGGTGTATGAGCGAGTGAAAATCAAGGATGATCATACTATGTTACTACCTATAATACAAAAAGTTAGTCTTTACCAGAGAGATTACAAGATCATCTACCGGGATGTATAAGGAACCAGTAAGTATTTTTCCATTGTGTTTTCTGGTTTCAAATTCCCTGTCATCTTCGCAGCACATCTGCTGTATCATCAGCAACCCACGACCAGGGTAAGAAAACGTGTTCGAATCTAGTAAAGCAAATCGATTAAAAAAAAGAAAGCACAACCTGAAATGACAAAATGTGTTCTTTGGTGACTGTGGCTCACGTACACATGTTTGTTTGGTTTTTTTCTTTCACTTTCCTTTCAATCAGCAGGAGGCTTATATGCATGGTTTAGCTGATAAAGTAAATGTCATTTGTCAAAAAATTTACTAGTGACTTGCCAGCCACAAAACATCAAAGCTGAACTGAGAAAAACTCCTACATGATTCTGTTTCCAGATGTATCACCTCGAATACACAGATTTCACAGTTTTGCATTAAGAATTTAAAACCAGATGAAGCTGGACTATAACAGCAGCAGCTCCCGTAGGTGCACAGGGCACCAGCGAAGCTCAAAGTCGTTGAGTTCCACATCACACATTTCCTTAAGATTTCAGTTTAACGTGTAGGGTTTTTCTTCTTGTTTCTTCTCTTCATCTTGCTTTTAAACAGCCTTTCTGGTTGCCCAATTGCTGCAGCTGAAAAGTTGGCAATGTCCCAGGAGAAGAACCAGCTGGAGTCTCCAAAAGCTGGGCAGTGCCATGACCAGGCTCACAGGTAAGAGCCTTCACAAAATAGTCTCTCCAGAGTATTTCTGCACAAAACCTCAGGTCTTTCCCCCATTTCAGATTGCGGCTACAGGGGTAACTTGGTTTACCAGCATGAACCTATGCAAAGCAAAGTAACTTGACCATATCTCAAAATTAACAAGCAGCTTTCCACTGGTTCTTGTGCACGTGGCTGGTGTTAAAGACAACGTGCACATCTTTTGAAAAGCAATCAAATATATTCTTCTAAATCTTACTTCAACACAATAGCCTAATCAGATGTCTTTCTCCTTGTTGAAATGTTTAAAACAATTTTCAAAAACTGTTTCTCTGTTGCATTGTTTTGGCCACTGACATTTGATTAAATTAAATATCTTACTGCACTTTTCGCAGCTCAGCCCTCATTTATTTTGTGATTCTTTTCAGAGGAATCTTCCAGTGATCCAGTAAGTAGCATGTTACCTGAAAGGGCTGAGAACTCTGCTCCTTCTGGTTCCCCACCATTGGATAACTCATATTTTGAGTTTCTTTATTTTAAGTTTATTGGTTTAATTAGTCTAGATTTTTTTTTTATACAACGGCATCAAAAAGGGGAAACATTTTTTATTGCAGCTCTATTTCATTTGAGGGTTATATGGACCCTTCAGACATGCATAATTTGCACATCATTGGCACAATGACCATTACAACCTATTATATTCAGGTCTATTTGGGGACACTTTAATTTGTGGATTATTGACATGATCAGCTCGAATGGTTCCTTCAGAGCCGTTACGGAATATTATGTCCATGTGTCTGCCAACTGCATGTGCCTTAACACTACATATGAGAAGTCCTTAGGAAATTACTAAAGACAAGTAGTTACTGAGCAGTAGCTAAATGGAATAACACACTATAAATCATTTGTTCCTCTCGAATAACGGAAGCCATTATTTTGGATCATCGTGTGTTATATTTATACCATACTCGGTCACTGCAAAGTGGGAACAACAGCGATCCATAGAACTACAAGTCCTTCAACTAGCAAAAGTCCAGAAAATTTTTAGCAATAAAAGAAGCACCATGCTCCAGTGGTAACCTAGAAGTCAGTCAGTATCGTTCTTGTAAACAGCCCACACCACTGCTAGAGAACAGTAGATTTTTTTTTTTTTTTTTTATGTCCTCAGGTTTGAACTCATATGAAGTCAAAGTGCTCTTTGACTACTAGGTCAGCCACCAAATTTATGTTATTTATTTATTGTGTACATCCACCAGTAAATTTTATATGTGATAACAGTGCACTTTTGGATACTGAGATGCAGCTGTATCCTATTTTTCAGGAAGTTATTTAAAGATATTCTTGTCTTTCTCATTCATTTTTTCCCTCCTCTCCACAGGACAAATTTAGCAAAGCAGCCTGAGGTGTCTCAGTACAGTTACAGAACTTCACAGCCAGTCACCTCCTTCAGAGCCACCCTGGCGAAAGAACAGGAGAAGTTTGGGAAAGTACCGTTTGATTATGCCAGCTTTGATGCACAAGTCTTTGGCAAACGCACAACAGCACCTGTGGCACAAGGACGAAAAACACCCCAGTTCGTTGAATGTAAGCTTGAAATTCCATTCTCTCTTTGAAAACGGGAAAATGTTAATGACTCTCTTCAGTTTTTTTTTTTTCCTTCTGCTTTCGAACTCCTAGAATTCCAAAGATCTCTGTAGGAAGCATCTTTAACCACTTGTGTCCAGAATGCTGGTTTGCTAAATATAGAATACTAGAAAGCAAAATATTATCACGATAAGGTTTCTTTTTTTGATGTTTCTTTAAAAAGCAACTATTAGGGCAAAAGGGAATTAAAGTCAGGTTTCCAGGTATTTCAGATACATTTTAATGCACCCACGCAGGCACTACTCCTCCTCATACAGGTATTACTCCTCCAGCTGCATTACTTCTAGGTCTGGATTGGATTTGTTTTGGGATCTCCTATTTCTGCACTACTTCATATGTGTAGTGCAGACATATCCAACACATCGAGTTGTTGTCGGGACTCCTCTGCTTGCTTCGCTTACGGACTGGCTGAGGTACTCTCTACGAATTGGGTACGACAGCGTGAATGCTAATCATTTATTGCAGATGCCCTTCACAATCTCCATGGGAAAAGTCAGCAAGATTCTGTCATTGTATTGACCGTTATAAAATACTTTTTAGATCAAAGAACCGAACAATTCTGTTGCCATGAGGGAAATGGAAAAAAAAAAAGGTTTCAATCCACCATATTTGGGTTCAGAAGAAAACAGATCCAAAACGATGCGTCAAAAGACTCTTTAGTTGGTTTTTCTTTTGTTCATGACAAAAAATTTAGTAAAGGAAAACAAATTGCATCCCACAAAGGAGAACATTCATACTAAGGTGAACAGAAAAGCAGAAAATATTGTATATGTATATAAACATTATAATATGATGGACTTCTAATACTATACAATATTTTATATGTTTTATATTTATAAAATTTGTGTTCCTATGTATTTACTTGTGTATGTGTCTGAGTAGAGGCACACACGTATATATGTATGTTTGTAGGTATCTGTTTGTGTATATATACAAATACCCTATTTAAAATTGCAAATGCAGAGTAGATATTTATCTGGCCTGGAAAATAGGCTTGTTCAAATGAAAGCAAATATGTGCATTGCCAGCTTCTTGGGTGGCAGATTTTCCAATTTTGTTTGTAAAATTGAATATTCCCTATTAGCTGTCTCTTTGCACAGATGTATGTCGACTTCACAGGTTCATTTCAAGGAAAAAATGATTGAAGTGTTTTTATACAAATGCAAATACATACATATGCAATTTGTCTCTAACGTATATCAGGGCTGAAGTTTACAGCCTGTTGTTCTTGCAAAGAGCGCAGTGAGCAGCTATTATTTTAATGGAAAGGTGAAAGTGCAGGTGAGCGCTTTAACTGTGCAGATATACAGAAGTTGGCAATAAGAAGCGGATGATATAGTGACTGGTTCAGCGTCCTATGTAAATATGTAGCTAGAGAAAAGCTCAGCATTAGCCCTCTGTGGATTCTACACTTACAAACTTGATTTGTTAACAGAATATGCACCCTTCATAGCATGCTGGGGCTTTTTAATCTTTCAGGGTGAATAATGGAAAATGCTCTTTTTTTGCTCTTTAAACGTAATT
>NW_010419393.1:0-3609 GCF_000710305.1 Buceros rhinoceros silvestris
AAGACAGAGGAGAATCGTTAAGGAAATTCGTGGGGTTATTTGCCTTGACCCTCGACCCTTAACAGCTACATTCTGTCTGTGTTTCCTGAAAATGACCACAGCCCCCACACTCAATCAGGGCATAAATGGAGCCCCGCCAGAGAACCGCTTTTGAGTTTTGGTTCTCCTCGGAGCAGCGGGTTATGCAGAGGAGACCTCTCCCCTCGAGCCTGGGACGCTAGACTGAGGATTTTCCTGAGACACTTCTCTTCCCTCGGGCCCGGGACACTGGCCGAGTTGTACGTGTCTAGGATTGAGTGATTCTTCCTCTGGTATTGGTAAGATAGGATTGAGTGATTCTTATCCCGGTATTGGTAAGAGATTTCCTTTCTGTATTATTAAGCGAGAGATTCTCCTATTGTTAAGTGGCTGGTGTGCTGGTTTGCATATAAATCTTCCCTTAGGGTAGATTTCTTGATTTTATGTAATTGGTCGTGTAGTAAAATTCTTTTCAACTGACATTCCGAGTCTGTGTGGACGGAGTGCTAAGCAGATTGATTTGTAATAAATTCATGTTTTCCGGATTACAACTGCTTTCTGTCTTAAGAGCACTTTGTCACACCTGGGCTGCTGAAAATGGCAGCGAGGGCTCGGTTTTTCTAGCCTGTGCTGTGCGGTGGCGCCGGTGGGCTGCTGGTTCCTGTGGAGGGTTTCTGCTGCAGCATGGACAATGGTTGCTGGTAAGGAATATAGTTTGTATAACGGGGTGTGTGAGGCTGAACCCAGAAACTTAACAGAAGTGTAGTGTGATTGGTGGAGGAATCTAATTTGTTCAGTAACAGTCTGCTGTTAAACACGTCTCTAGAGAGTCGAGATATGTGTTTTGGTGTTCACGTCTCCTGTATAATACCAAGCAATTAATTTCACTGCTTCTGGCTTCAGTTTCTGTGTCTGTAAAATAACCAAGAGTGCTGCCGGTCTAATTTGTTCAGTAACAGTCTGCTGTTAAACACGTCTCTAGAGAGTCGAGATATGTGTTTTGGTGTTCACGTCTCCTGTATAATACCAAGCAATTAATTTCACTGCTTCTGGCTTCAGTTTCTGTGTCTGTAAAATAACCAAGAGTGCTGCAGGTCTCTTCTGGTGAAGTACACTGAGGTCTCTTAAAGACTGAATTAAGAAGATGATGATGATGATGATGATGATGATGATGATTATTATAATAAACAAGTATCCCTTAAGGCACACCCTGCAAAGGTATGGTGGGTTATGTGCTCAGCTGGATTCTCTGCAAATCTCATTTGTCAAAGTGCTTTCTTCTGAGAATGATCCATCTCTCGATGAGACAGGTATTTGTGTGCTCTGAAGTCAGTTGTCCTTCCCGAGTGCGGTGCTGGGTTGGGGAAGAGAACCGGTTGCCCCATGTTTTAACTGGGCCTCAACTCCTTCGAGTACATGGAGATGAGGAGACATCCATGAGGCCACCTGTGTAGTTTGCAACATGCCTTTGTAAGCTTTTTGGAACACGTGCTGATTGTGGATTTTTGTAGCGTTGTATGAATTACAACTTTAATAGCCTTTAAGATGTCCCCAGGCAATCAGTTCCAGGAGGCTGCACTGGCAGCAGAGAATGTGGAGCTGGTTTAATGTTGACGAAGTGTGCCTGTCTCTGTGTTCTGTGTGGGTTCTCGCTGAATGCTTCAGGACTGTTTCCTGGAAGAGCATTTCAGTAAATGTAAATGTTTTCCCTGGTTGTTTTTGTGCTGTGGATTTGTTGACATTTGTTTGGAATTACAACTATAACTGATAGTACTTTGTTTTGGCATATTTTGGTCAAAATCAGGCTCAACTAAATATGTCTGAAAGTCAGTTTTCATTCTAATAAGCTCCGGTTTGACTTTTGGAAGAAATAATAAACTGACTTCACTCCTACAGGCGTATGATCAGCACTTAAGATTTTTGTAGCGTTGTATGAATTACAACTTTAATAGCCTTTAAGATGTCCCCAGGCAATCAGTTCCAGGAGGCTGCACTGGCAGCAGAGAATGTGGAGCTGGTTTAATGTTGACGAAGTGTGCCTGTCTCTGTGTTCTGTGTGGGTTCTCGCTGAATGCTTCAGGACTGTTTCCTGGAAGAGCATTTCAGTAAATGTAAATGTTTTCCCTGGTTGTTTTTGTGCTGTGGATTTGTTGACATTTGTTTGGAATTACAACTATAACTGATAGTACTTTGTTTTGGCATATTTTGGTCAAAATCAGGCTCAACTAAATATGTCTGAAAGTCAGTTTTCATTCTAATAAGCTCCGGTTTGACTTTTGGAAGAAATAATAAACTGACTTCACTCCTACAGGCGTATGATCAGCACTTAAATATGATTTTGGGTGATGTGGAAGAAACTGTGACTACAATAGAGATTGATGAAGAAACCTATGAAGAGATTTATAAAGTTAGGACTGAGTGTATTTATTCCCACAGACTTTTTAAAGACTAAACTGTTTTATACTGATAAAGTAGTTTTATTGCTGACTGCTTTTTGAACCAAAATCGGAAGTTTGAGGCAAAGTGTTACGAAAGTGCAAAGGATGTCCACAGACTTGGTGTTAGCTGTATTATCCCTGCAGTATGCTGGAACATTGTACGTTTGAGCCTGTATTTGTTGGAGTTGTTTCTAGTGGCTTGTTCCAATTGAATTTGATCATATGCTTAGCAGATACATTTTGTAAATTGTGCTTTTGTAAACTAAATCTTTCTTTCCTTCTTCATAGAGGAATATTCCAATGCTCTTTGTCAGAGGTGACAACGTTGTGCTTCTAGCTCCCCTGTTGAGGGTTGGTTGAAGCAACAAAGGATTTAACCTTCTGGCAGACTTTCAGGCTTTGGGGCAATGGTTCGTGTTTCAATCCTGTGTCTCAAAATTCTGTATGTCTTTTTTATAAAATGTTTTTTTCTGTTCTTTGCGGAAGGGGAACCAGTTTGTCTTGCAGAAAGTACGTGTAGTCAGTTGAAGCTGTGTAAAACAAACCTGATTTTTCCTCAGAATTAATCCTGACTGCTGTAAAATGGCGGTCTTGTCCCATCAGTAAAAGAATCCTTAATACTTTCAATCTTGGCAATAGCCCTGTCTCAATTTTTTGTTTTAAATGAATTTGATTAATCTTTCAGATTTGACTTGTCATGTTTTATGTTGAAGACATTATTTTTATGTTCTCTAGAGCTAGTGCTTTATGAAATTGGAGTAGGTAGCCTCACTTTCTGAAAAAATAGTAACTTTTGTGTCATATAAGGACTTATATGTCCTTACTAATACCAGAGTCTGGTAGATTGATGGTTTGGGGGATGGGGGGCAATGTTACCCAAATCTACAGTGCTATAATTTATGGCTTTTCTGTGTTCAAATTCGTGATGCATACCCTTGTAGCAGGGAAGAAGGGGTGTGCGTATATACATATATGCATCTTCCATTTAAGATACGTAAAGATGGGTTTCTGTGACCCAACAAGACCTCCACAAGTATGAGGGCAGGAGCACCCCTCTGAAAGCGAGTCACCTCCTCCCGCTGCGAGCAGCAGTGACGGAAGAGCAACAGGCACCCACACCATCAGCACAGCCCCATTTGTGACGCTGCTCTGC
>NW_010419394.1:0-8349 GCF_000710305.1 Buceros rhinoceros silvestris
TGGGGGTGGGGAGGGGAGTGGGGGCTGAGAACAGAAGGGAGCAAGTATTTGTTCTGCCTTTTTCGAAATTATTTTTTCACTTTCCAAAGACACAGCTGCATTTCCAGCCTCCAAAAGATAACTGTTCAGTTCAACTGGCTTTGCTCTTGCAACACATGTTTTTCTGCTTTCTTTTTCTGTACTTTATATGTTACAGAAAGTTTAAAGTACAGTCAAAGTTCACTTCCTTAATCCTATTTTACCACTGACTAAACATACAAGTCCTGGTTTGGCTTCACTTCTGTTTTATCACTACTTAGAGCTGTGTGCTGGTCTCTAGCTTGAAGTTCTCAATGATCAGTGTCGGTTCAAACATTAAATAACTTTTCTTTTTCCATTAAAAGAATAGCAGAAATATACTCTGGAGTTTGGAATCTCTACTGACCAGTGCTTTATTGAGTTTGTGTGCACCAGATATGGATAAAAGCAAACACAAAACTGTGTTTTTCTCTCTGGAGACCTTTCGATACATGTATGACTTCTGTTCAAGTTATCTTCAGATTCGTAACCACTGTGGTTAAACCTAGCTTTTGGAAGTTGCTAAATAACGTTCAGCCCATACATTTTGAAAGATTGTCAGTTCCTGATTTAATTATGGACAAACTGCTTCCACATATTGTGATATACTATATAAAGAGCCTAAGAATTCAGGTATGTTTTCCTGCATCTTACCTGGATGCCTGACAGCCTCTTGGTATACACATTTTTATTTGGTCTTGACCCATTTAACACAAGCTTCTCACCAGGGTCACACAAATTTTGTGCACAGAACCTCTCCAGTTCTTTCTGGGTATTTCAGAGAGCATGGTGGAACTGGGCATTCTAGAAGGCCGTGTGGTCCAGTTTCTGGATTTGCCTCACTCTTTAGTGAGGAACATGTGATAAGTGGATTATCTTAAGAACATCCCTATCTCAAGCTAGGTTAAAGAAAAATGTAAATAAAAAATAGTTGTTAGAGTTACAAAAACATGAAGAGGAAATTGGCATTTAATCTACTTGCACTATGATTAAATAAAAAATACCTTTATCTAGCAGGTGTGGTGTGGATTTCTCCAGCATTTGTGGGTTTTATTTTTCTCCATGCCTTTAAACCCTATGTTTTATCCCTGAAAGAAAATCTTGTCTTGGTAAGACAGACTTGGTTTTATAATTAATTTCTATTTTGGAGCCCTCCAGTGGGTCAAGAGAGATTTAATCTGTTTTTTCTAAAATTAGTTTACTTCTCTTTCATTTCAGTGATAATCTGACCATCCATCCGAATCAAAATAAGCTTTTGTTCACTTCCTCAGAACGTAAATTTCTTCTTAGACTGGATCAGTTCTTAAATCTGACAGACAAATTACCCATTCTTTGACTCAGTGAAGGTGTAAACTCCCCCTATCTCTTTCCTTTTGGGTGACTCCAAATGACTTTTTGCATTACACAAATTGCATCAGAGGTCAGGTCCTTGGCTGATAGCAGTACAATAGTTTCTTCCGCCTCCCTTCCTGACATTCTGTCTAAGGTGACCTGAAGAGAAGATTTTATTTTGGGTTGGATAGAGGGATCTTCTTCTAACAATCATCTGCTGACTGAACTTACTCCCCTGTGAATAAATTATTATTAAATCTGATGGAGAGGAGACAACAGTGTCTATCTGGGAGAGAGTGAAAAAGTGCTGGAAGGTTTCTTCATGGCAGCAGCCTGCTATTAGCTGGGCTATGCACAGCGATTACACCCATGGCACAAGTGCTGTCCTGTGAGGTACCTATGGAATCTCGCATGTCTACATTGATGAATATGCTGGAAACAAATATACGGTTCATTACTGGTTCTTCACAAAGACACCGGCATGAGAGTAATTAGCCTTTCTGGCATGACAATGGGCCTGGGAATATCAAACCCCAGCCTCAGCATTCCTCCTAGGAGCATGTTATAACACATAGTCTTTTTATTCAAATCCCTGCTAAGCTCTTGCAGTTTGCCAGCAAGGATCAGCTCTTTCCTTATCGCTCTTAAGCACTGAGGCAAACTAGTTTGCAATCAGAAGAGTAATAGGAATAGCTGCTGCAGCGAATAACCCCTTTGAGAAATAGTGCAGTAAGAGGTTATCAATTTGGAGTAAACAGACAAATTATGCCCTGGGCCTCTGGATACGTCTGCTGCTGCATCCAGAGCTGCGTTGATTCACAAAGTTGGATCTTCAGTTTGTTGCTGCAGAACGGTAACCAAGGTTTCTTGCGTAGTCTAAACAACTGAATTAGTCATGGTCATCCTTCACTAATTATGGTTATGGATGAATTGCTTTTGATTCACCAATAAATATATTAATAAGTTCAGACTACAACCTCCATGCAGAGACCAGTTTACAGGTAGATCAGAATAAGGTGACTTACAGGAAAGAGTACATTACCTGGTGGCACCAAACATACCAATTTTATATTGCCAAGATCTGCTGATAGGAAAATTTTATGGCATGCTGTGATATACAGCTTTAAATTATGGAGTTACTGCTCGCACTATATATGCCTTATAAGAGATTTATCAGCACCTTTAAAAGTTTATACAATTAACTACTCCTTTAAAGAACTATACAAAATGTAGAATACTTTAAAAGATATACATCTGGAAATCATGGAAGCTCATAAATCATTTTAAAAGAGAACATGTTCATATAACAAGAAGCAAAAATTAATAATAAATCACACTATCAGCAAACAAAGCCCAAATTACCATTTTTTCCTCGTTTTGTTTCTGGTTGCTACTAAGCAGAAATAAATGGCAAGGAAGAAGAAAAAAGAAACAGAGACAAACATGGCAGCAGGTCAGCTCAGTTGAATTTGTAGAAGTTAATAAGAGAAATGTGAACTTTCTAGAGTGCTCTGTATATTAACATGTATGTTCTTTTGGGACTGTAATGTGAGACTTAAAATACATGATGCTGCTCCATATTCATTGCTTTTCTAATAATAAACTTGATGAATGATGGCAAATACCTATTGCAGAAGTGGATGAGAGATGGATATAATGAACGCACCAAGGGGGTATATTTTAAAGTCAGTATGTGATTGTAATATGCACAAAACCAATTATATAAGTAATGCTCACATCACTCACGCTCCATTTTGCAGATCAGCACACATTTTAAAGGTCCCAGTAATGAGAACTCTGCTGATTGTTACCCAGGGAGGGGATTTCAAGCAGCCCTTTTTGAAAAAAAGAAAGGAAAAAAAAAAAAGACAAACCAACACATTTTTATAGCTTTATTTCCTGCATTAGGAACTGATAGCCTTTGTGAAATTATGGAGGAGTACAGTACAAAATGCACACTTCTTAGAAATATACTAATTCCTTGCTAGGAAATCTATCTGTAGCAGGAGATTAACCTTCAAATTCAGCCTCTCTCAGCTTAACTCTGAAAAGGCCAATACAGACAGTGAGTGCTAAATGGAAGGAAGGATTCGGAGTTTGACTATCAGACATAATTCACTGGTTTATAGTGATCATGGTTTATACTAATCTGTTTTCCTTTGCTCTGAAGCCACCTAGGAAAGCTAGTGAAGCCTGACTTTAGCTGCAGAGCAGCCCACAGCCCACCTGAGCACGGCCTTGTAAGCTCCTCTCTCCCCTCATCTTCACGGTCCTCTGCCTGTCTCCAAATACCTGCTTTTTTCACCCAGTATACAAAGTAAATACTTTACCAAACACCATTAAAGAAATAAGTAACTTCAGAACGCTGTGATAGTTCAAAAAAAGCATATTTCATGCACACATTATGTATTCAGAATGACTTACAGAGTTTGTGCCCTCTCCAGTTGCATTAATTCTCATATTGATGCAACTATTTGCCACCTCGTTCGTTGTACTAACCTCTGAGAAAACTCACCTGAAAGTGAGCAGTTTTCTGCAAGGTTAGAGTGCTAAAATGCCTCAGGGAGAGGCTGAGGAGTTGAAAGGCATGTGGCAGGACTGCACACAAGCAGGGGAGGAGAAAGGATGGCAGGTAGCCCGAAGCTGAGCTTAGGCTGCAGGGGAGCCCCAGGCTCCAGTGCCACGTTGCTGCAGAGGAGAGGACACAGGTAGACAAAATGCATTGAAAATGAACCTAAACTGCATTTTAAAAAGTGCGTTTAAAAACCTGCATGGAAAATGAACTTAAGACTTAGATGGATAATTACTTGATATGTCTCACGGCTGCTGACATTCCCTAGGATTTACCCTCCCTTTTGCAACACTCAGATGTGCTTTCCGGTAACTATCTGTTGGATCTTGTCTCTAGCAAGTAAAATTGATAAATATGCAATGACCCCAAAATTAATCCCTGCCACATAACCTTAGTGTAGCAACAGAAATAACCAAAAGTATGGATATAGGGTATGCTAGATATCAGCAGCAGAGACAGATGGTTTATTATACTGGAAAACTCGGCATACCCTGAGCGCAGGGTGATCCACACTGAGGGACATCAGCCTCAGCAAATGCAACATCAGGGCATGACAATTATCACATTTTACAATAAGAAAATATATACAAAGCCTCTAAGACACATGCATGGAAGTCATCTCTCATTACAAATGTTTTACTCACATACTTTGTTTTGAATGTCCTCATGGAGAACTCAATGGAAATGAGGAATAGATGCAGACACATTGTACCAAAAATTCTGATCCATCATTGTGTATATTTCAACAACCTAAATTAGATTTTCTCCAAAATCATAATTGATCTGTGTGGAGAGATGCCATTACTAAGGAAAACTGGAAGTTTTACAAGTATTGTGATGACACAATTTTTTTCTCCTGAAAAACATTTAAAAAATTAACAAAAAAAAAATCCACATCATATTTGAATCCATATGCATCAAAACTGTGTTCAGAATAAAGTGCATAACTTGTCTCTAAATACCTGCTGACTTGATGTGTTAAATAAATTAAATATTCCACAAGGCACCATTTAAAAAAAGATTGCTGTAACTGCAGAATTGTGTGCAAAATCAAAAGATACTTATTTCACACCTATTTCATGTATATCAAATGGTTTAAAAACTGTTAGTTGTAGCCACAACGACAGAAAAAATGCACAAATATTTTCTGGATTGAATGCGATTATGAAAAAAATCAATTAAACAGCACTATAAAATGACTAATTATGAGCAGCACATTTAAATATTCTGAAAAACCTCCATAAAATTAAATATCTAAAAAATTAATTTTGTTCTAGAGGAAGAAAATTGAATAAAGCAAATTTATGTACAGCTCTTTGTCCTCAAAACCATGTGCCCAGAAATACAGTACCACCAGCTTCTTGCAGCACCTGTGCCGTATTGGTGTGGGTTGAGAGAAAGCATGTTCTATGCTGTCTATTACTGTACATAGTGGTTTTCTCAGCAGATGTGTTGAACAGAATGTAGAAAATTGACATGCTATCTAAATTTCTCCCAGTAAAGCACTGGGTGTGGTTTTGTCTCTGCTTAGATTTTTCACTAAACTGAAACACCCGGGAGAATCTTTATTTATTTATTTATTCACTGCATAAACATTTTCTCTCCTTGAAATTCTCTAAAGAATGCTATCAAGACTCAACATTCATTTTATCTTTCTGCATATTATCCTATGTATTCTACGTTACTGTCACACTTTTCTACTCTATAATGAAGTTTGTTTGTGGTTCCCACCCTTCAATTACAGTTGTGAGGAGAACATGAGACCAGAGAGAAAACAGAGAGAAGAAAACAAACACCCTCTATCTGCACTAAGCCTGATTATCATAAACAGGAACACACTGGGATAACAGAAAAGAAAGAACTCTCTTAAGTGAATCGTTTTAATGATATATATTCAAAGAAGCCAAATGTAGAGGACTTAAAGACCCAAAGGTCTTCTTCTGGCTTGGCCAGACAGAGTAAGGACCAGCAGTATGATTACTTGAACTGGCTTCCCCTGGACACATTTATTCCCCTCTTCTCTATTTTCCCAAGACTGTTCCTCCCCATCCATTTTGATCTACCCCTTTCCCCACCTGTACCCCTTACCCTTGCCATCATATAGGTTCCATTATTTCTATTTTTTCTATTATTTCTGTTTCCCTTAAAACTTCCCATAACAATTTTTACACAATCCTACACACCTCTCAAATATCACATAGTAAGTTTGCTCTTACCCATAAGACCTATAATGATCTTGTTTCATCCTTTTTATCAGTCATGAAGCTCTGGCTGAAGCTCTCCAAGGCTATGCCCCACTGATCCTTTCAGCGTTCTGCACGATCTTTGTCTTTGGAATTGTTTCTCTTACCTTCTAATCACTTAATTCTCTGTATCTAGATGTTTAACTTACTATTTCTCCTAATACTTTTTGGGTTTTAAGCTGAATTGTCATTAACCAGCTATCATTGCTATTCACATGTTGTTACATTTCAGGTGTCCACATACTTTTTTTCCATCCACATAGCCTTATAATATAAATTTTTCAAAGAGTAGTACACCTTAATTAAGGGATTATGACAACTGCCATTTAGTAGCCTCAAAACAACAAGGGTCTGTTCAGGACTGTAACTTTACTTTCTGGATTATTTTAAAATTTACAACCAACTACCCTTCAAATCACTGTATAGATTGAAACATGGAGAAATACACTCTGTTTTAAACTTTTCTTGTCAGTGAAGATGTTGTCTTACTGATACACTAGTCCTTGTTCACTGCGCCGATGAACAGTATCAATCTTGCCTTGTTTCACTCCTTTGTTATTGTCTGTGTTTATTAACTGTAAAGAATAATAATTTTAATTTTTTTTTTCCTTCAGCTGTGAAGTACATGGCATGGTGGAGTCCTGGTCTATAACTGCTACAGTCACTGCCTCATCAATAGAAAAAACAAAAAATATAACACTATTAAGGAAAATGCCTATAGAGAATAGTTGAACCTCCCTCTGCAGCCTTGGCCCAGGTGCTGGTGCCTCTCTCTCAGTAATCTGCTGCCCTAATTCATGGCATCACTTCAGTTTCCTGTAATAAGGCCCCTCAAGGTAGAGACCTTGTCTCTTTCCCCATCTGGTGTATGAGGATTAATCTGCATAGCAAATAACAAAATGTAACAATCATGAAAATGTCACTTTCCTTCTTTTTTTTTTTTTTTTTGTAGGAATATATGTCACGCCTTAGAAAAATGACGGTTTCCACAGGCTACACTGTTGTAATTGATATTGTTTGTATTGAACTGTAAAGCACATGGATTCAGGGTTTAATTATTTTACAACATTTTCTAGCAGAATGTAAAAAATATTATCCCTAACGGTGATGTAAATAAATAATAATAAAAAAAACCCCTGAGTTTTTAACACGACACCACATTCTGATTTTTGATGTACAGATAGTACTTCACCAAAAGTTCATAGTATAATTAAAAAGCCCCAACAGAACCAGAAGACTTGATTCCAAGTTCTACAAAACAAAACCCTTACTTGTCTTACTCACATTAAAGTTGAGTCATTCTGAACAACAATTGGAGCCGGAGGAGTATAGATGTCTCCAGCTCTTCTAGTGACATGCCCTCGAGGAGTTCTGCCTCATCATTCCTCACTAGGCAAAATCTTTGAGGGTTTTCAAGGACATCTCTAAAGAGAGCTTGTCGCTATATTCTAGCCCAAAGGTACAGAGCACTATGGGCAGGTTTGCGTCTATTACCATCTTTGAATATTTCAGAAATTAATATGGCTATATAAATGGGATGTCTGAGCTATTTCACTGTGAGGCGTTACTAGTCTACACTTTGATGTTATTGAATTTTACTGGAGACGTCATCGATAAGTGAAACAAGGGGAAAATTGCTTGTATTCTTAAACAGAATTTGGTGTAGAGAGAATACCTTAAGTTTCTGTAACAATTGTAAAGAGGAAAGGCAATCAAAATCAAGGGAAAAAATGGGAAGAATAATAGACAAGGAAACCTAATTTATGCTATTACAAAGTATACATAATTCTGAAACAGAATTCAGAAGAAATTCAGAAGGAAACCTATTCAGAAGATGCTCTAATCTACAGGATGTATTTTCTGAAGTTGTTTTGGGGGTTTTATTTATTCCATGGCACTATATTACAAATTCAGTGAAAGGAGTTTATACAAAGTTATGTTTTACCTATAGGTAAATTCTGTAGGTAAATTTTCTCAGGGATAACTTGAAATTTGACATTCCCAACTTAAGAAACAGGTTTGGGAAAACAATATGAGGTAGAACAACAGAAACCACAACAAACCAAACCCATCAATGATAGATTTCAGATACATACTAAAAGGTATGAGAGGGAAAGTTATTTCTGTCTACCTTACTGTAGGGAA
>NW_010419394.1:8432-12201 GCF_000710305.1 Buceros rhinoceros silvestris
AACATCACTCAGAAATAATTGTAACAGGATTTCTTTTCTCATTTCTTTATTGTGTAGTGTGTTGAGAGTTAATACTGATTTAACACATGATTGTGAATATGTTCAGCCATTTATACTACGTGCAAAATATTCTGTCTTCCATTACGCATTATAAAGTAACAATTATGGGTAAAAAGACGTGCAGAAGAATAACCAGCATAGCTTTTTGAGGACTCTGAGGACTTTTTTTCCTCCCTGAATAGTGTCTAAACTCAGAGAATGTTGAGATACTGTGAAAAATCAATGTAACAGTCTTTCCACGTGAACTATCTAGTAGTGGAAAAACCAACTCTCGTAAGATTCAACAATTTGCAAAAGATTCACCGGGTTTCAAGAATTTCACAGTTGTAAGCATTTGATTATTTGGTTAACCATCAAATATTTAACCAAATGCAACTCTGAACCTAAATAAAATCCACATTTCTGAGATTTCTGCAGTATTCAAAATATATCCCCATACGAATTAAATGTAGCAATTTTTGTTAATGGTGTTAGCTCTGGCCAAGTTCTAAGATTGGTTTTACAGTTTTTGTTAGAACTGTGAAATATTTATAATTATAAGGATTTTTATTTTGTAGAAATAATTGTCACAGTTACAAACTTCCTGTTTGCCTTTTCTCATGATTTTCATATTTCTCTGCCATAACTGGCTATAGGGTCTCCTTGGCCTGCTAAATTGTCAAACGACAGCTTTGCTCAAAGCCCTTTTGAAACTAAAAATAATCAATTGAACTTGACTCACTAGAGGTTGAACAGCATTATAAAAACTATTTCTGAAATTTAACCGTAATTTAATTTCAAAAGTAATCAGACTTTTTGGCTGGATTAAGGAATGGCACTTTCTTATAAATGTGGTTTGATTAACTAAGGAAACATCAAGGAATTGCTAAATGAAACCCCGTATCATGACTGGCAAAAAGTCACTTCAGTTTCTAATCATAATTTGTTTAAACTCCTAGGGGAAAAAAAGGAGCTTGTGATTTCTATTTTCTTGCATTTTAACATCATTGAGGAATGTTCCACTTCTACAACTTCTTTTTAGATATGTCTTGTTTCTAATATTTCCGATGTTTCCAATGGAATGGTAAATTTGTCGAATGAAGTATGGCCATATTTATTGATTATTATTGCCAAATTTATCCTTCTGAAATGCTTTAGATTTCATGAACAATTTTTGAAGGACTAGAAAAGTACAAGAAAACAGTTGCTACTGAATTGGACACATAATTCAACAAGTTTTTCTGACTACAGCCAGAAAATAGGTAGTAAAGATTAAGGAAATTCCAGAGTGGAGCTGTCAGACTTATATAGGTTCTTACAGTATAATTATCCAGTGATCTCTGACTATTTAAAAGCACATGAAGATCTTCAGTGTGTCTTTGGAAATACTATTTAATCCATATCAGCAATAGAGTTAGCCAAAATACAAAAATGCTTTGCAAAATGTTCAAACATATTCTTTTTTTTAGAATCTCTTTTAGCTGAAATGGTATTTTTCATCAAAACCATAATTGATGGTGTAATTGACAACATGTTGATCTTTTTGACACTCAGATGATTATACTGTGTTCTTTTATGACAGGCACAGACATATTTTTCTGTACATGTTTGTAAGTGCTCCACAGAAACAGTTAAGGTTTCTTCCTACAAAAGGAAAGACAATCATGAATTTAAACAAAGAAGCAGTCATGGATGCTTTATCATTTTCACTGAGGAATATTATCACACCAGGTAACCAGAAAATTACATAGCCATAAACTTCAAGTAAAGAAAGACTGGCAGGGATTAAAAAAAAAAAAAAAAAAAAAAAAAAAAAAAAAAAAAAAAAAAAAAAAAAAAAAAAAAAAAGATCAAATAATGAAAGCTTAACTTCAGCAAGATCTTGAATCGCTGCTTTTCTCAGCTTACTACTTTGGACAATCTCACCAATGCATGCTGGAAAATTGCTGCTGATGTTAACTCTGCCACCCAGGCAACAAAATCAAAAATTAAAGTGAAATATTTCTATGAGCATTGTAGGGCAGGTTTGTTGAGAACACTCTCATCGCTTCCACTGAGGTGCAAGATATAACTTAGTCTCCACACATATCCAGTTTTATCTAAGAAATTTCCTGCTAGCACATAGAAGATGCTCTTTATCCACCCTGTTCTTTATACATTTTGATAATGTATTTTGTCCATTACTATTTATGAATAAGATCAGCATTAATCGTTCTGTAGACCTTCTGAAGTACACTTCCAGTCTGTTGACTGGAATTTTCAGTGATCTCGTGTTATTCTTCTTCATCTTACATTTCTGTGATTTAAGTCTCCTGGTTTAAAACCAAATACTATGCTCATACTTTAAGGTGAATTAGGACAGGCTGGCCTAAATTCATCAGAAAAAAACTAGGAAAAGTGATAATGCTGAAGTATAAAGAAAATGTTGTTCATGAAATCCTATTAAAATAATAGTATATAATGATGGTATTTCACTTTGTGTCTTGCTTATACAAAACTCATCACAAGTTTGAAGCTAGAACATCAGCAAAACAGCCTTTAGCTTCCTTCTGTTTCCCATCCTCTCCATAAACAAAGGCAGTGCACAAACACTTATCACCATGTCTTGCAATCGTCACCACCTCCAGCTAATACCATTCAGTTTATGTCCAAATGATAGAATAATCCAATATTCTGCAAGAAAATCCAAATCAAACAAAATAAAATGTAATAGAAAAATCATACACGCTATTATGGGATACTTTTCCTCTCTTTTTCCACTTATGTACAAGGTTATGACACTAAAGTGTTCATAAGCCTTTCATCTCTGCATAAACGGGTGCCTAAGTATCTTCTCAGATTTATCCCTAAATACCACACCCATAAGTTCACAAATCCTTTGAAGTTTGGCAATCCAGGTGTTGTCTGTGTTCAAGGAGTTAAACTCAGCTTTTGTCTCCTGGATTTCCTTTGAACATCTGGGTCAAGGTGGTCTCAACAAGGAAAAGATTTGAAACAGCATGCTCAGAGCTGTGACACTACCAGTGCAGTCCTCCTTACTTGCACCTAGAAACACTCGTTTCATTATCAGCCTGCAAAAGTGGTTGAACACACTAGAAATGCTTGCTTACTAAGACAGACACACAGCATTCAGATCATTGAACTGTTGCTATTCTCTTTAATCTCCTCAAAAAGCTGCAAAAGTAAAAGCTTCCAGAGAATATTTCTAAGCAGGCTCTGCGTGACTAACCTGATCTCCTTCTATAAGGTGACGTGCTTAGTGGATGAGGGAGGAGCTGTGGATGTTGTCTACTTAGACTTTAGTAAAGTCTTTGGCACCATTTTCCACAGCATTCTCCTGGAGAAACTGGCTGCTCATGGCTTGAATGTGTGTGTGTTTCACTGGATAAGAAAACTGGCTGGATGGCCAAGCACACAGAGTGGTGGTGAGTGGAGATCAGCCCAGCTGATGGGCAGTCAGAAGTGGTGTTTTGCAGGGCCTGTTCTATTTAACATCTTTATCAATGATCTGGATGAGGGATCGAGTGCACCCTCAGTGGGTTTTCAAATGACACCAAGTTAGGTGGGTGCACTGATCTGCTTGAAGGTAAGAAGGCCCTACAGAGGGATCTGGGCGGGTTGGATCAATGGGCCAAGGCCAGCTGTATGAGTTTCAGCAAGACCGAGTGCTGGATCCTTCACGAGTCACAACAATCCCCTGAAACACTACAGGCTTGGGGAAAAGTGGCTA
>NW_010419394.1:12294-29012 GCF_000710305.1 Buceros rhinoceros silvestris
TAGAATGCTGCCTGGTAGAAAAGTGCCTGGGGGTGTTGGTTGACAGCTGGCTGAACATGAGCCAGCAGTGTGTCCAGGTGGCCAAGGCCAATGGCATCCTGGCTTGTATCAGCAATAGTGTGGCCAACAGGAGCAGGGAAGTAATTGTCACCCTGTACTCAGTGCTGGTGAGGCCACAACTCAAATACTGTGTCCAGTTCTGGGCCTCTCTCTACAATAAGGACATTGAGGTTTTAGAGCTTGTCCAGAGAAGGGCAAAAAAGTTGGTGAAGGATTTAGAGAAAAGGTCTTATGAGGAGTGGCTGAGGGAACTAGGGTTGTTTCATCTGGAGAGAGGAGGCTGAGGGATACCTTGTCACCCTCTACAACTATCTGAAAGGAGGTTGTAGTCAGGTGGGGGTCAGTCTCTTTTCCCAAGTAAAAAAATGATAGGATGAGAGAAAATGGCCTCAGTTTGGCAGGTTTAGACTGGATATTAGGAAAAAATTCTTAGTGAAAGGGTTGTCAAGAATTGGAACAGGCTGCCCAGGAATATGGTGGGATCGCCTGGAGGTGTTTAAGAGACATGTCGATGTGGTGCTGAGGGACATGATTTAGTGGTGACCGGGCAGTGCAGGGTGAATGGTTGGACTTGGTGATCTTAAATGTCCCTTCCAGCCTAAATGATTCTATGATTCTATACTATAATTCAGACTAAAGTTGGTATCAAGAGGCAGAAGGACATCTTTCTCTACATCCTGGCTCTAACCTCAGCCAGAACAAACTCAGCCATCTGGGGCAGGTCACACATATACCGCACTGTGCAGTGAAGGGTTTCAGCCTCAGCATTATCAGCCTCCACCCCTATTTTTGTCAGCTTTAAGAACACAGCTTAAGAAAACAATCCTGTCATTGACTGTAAAACACGACTTTGATGTGTAGGCTTATTTTAACAATGTTTTGCAAGAAGTTCTGGACAGGTGCTCAGCAGAAGACATTTTGCTTGGTATCACCTGTGAAATCATAGTGACAATCTTACTTGCTTTACATCTGAAATTTACTTTGGTAGGATTGTTTACAGTGTAGTAATATCTTGAGGCACGTTTGGAGTTTTCCAAGAAATAAGTAGGAGTTGCTTGCATTTAATTCTTACCTATTCAACTCAGAGATGCATTATGTTTGCTGAAATAGAGATTTTAATAAATCTAACAGTGTCAGAAAAAAAACCCCTCCATCCTTTTGAGAGTAAGAGGGACAGACAGTCTCAGTTTAATATATGTGTAATTTTTTTTCAACCATGGGAACTGAAAGAATGAGTAGAAAATCCTATTGTCTCATTAACTTGGTAGATTAAAGCCGAGTTCTCCCTTGTTCTTTTAATACTGTTTCCTGAGGAATGAATGTAAGTATTTCCCTTTTTCATGTAAGGCATTAACATATATGATAAAAGATCGGGGCCAGCTCCTGGGAACTGTGGTATTTATGCTGGTTTCTGGAGTCTCCAGAGATACATCCTTGTTGCTAGAAAACCTCTGAAAAAGCTTGCCTGAGTAAAATTAGCACTTTAAAACAACCCGAATTAAATATTTGAGCAGTTGCAGGGCATTAAAATAATATTTGAAGAATTTACTATTTCACCAGTGTATAACATTAAACACGGCACTCTGGAGGCACTCTTTTCTTTTCTTTTCTTTAGGAAAGCCTCCCGTTCAGTGATTACCTAGCTTGGGAAACTGTAGTTTCCTGTAATATTTCGTTGCCATTAGCGCACTGATTGCTACTCTGGCATCAGCAGCATTACATGCTCTTTCAAAGGTCGTTACCAATTCTAGTCCAAGCTGGACAGACTGACGTGACAATAACAGGATGGAAAGTTTACTCCTTAAACCTATGAGCCATGACACACAGCACTATTTAACTCAAAAGAAATTTGGCAAGATTTTGGCGTGTAATTCCTTCAGTTTTAAAAATGGGCTAATTTTCTAATTAATTCGTTTTGCTGAGAAACATAGTTTGAGGAATGAGCATTCTTTGGTGATTTTATATCCTAACATTTCCATGAAAGTTTGAGGAAATACCTTAAATCAAAAAATATTTAGTGAATTTTAAACCTATTGCACTGAGCAGTGACCTGTGAGCACAGTAATGTAGGTGTGCTTCCAGATGAAATGCTTCTCTTCAGGAAACTGTTGAATGCTTTCTACTGGCTCTGGAAATGATCTGTCAAAAGAAGCTACTGCAGATGTTTCCATTTCAAAGGAACTCAGGGAAGGAGTAGAGGGAGACGCACATCCCCTCCCAAAGTGCCTGTCAGTCTTGTTCAAGAACAGATCCAGAAACTAAAATTCATCCCCTTTGGCAGCAGAAGCTGAAACATTTTTAAAAGAAGGTTTCAATGGAAAAATATCCCATAAAGTGTCATTAGCACTGGTGACAGAATAAGGATACACCCACTCCTCAGAATGCTTCATATAAAATTTTTACCTTTCAGTTTCTATTTTCACAGGATGACATAATTATGTTACAATTTTTTGAGCAGGATCTTTCTAGCGTCTTGTTTATGTAGCACTCAGCAGTAAGCAGAGTGGGAGCATTGTCATTACTCTGCAGATTATTAATTTGATTTCTGCAGATCCCCCTGTCTCGCCCCACAGTCATCTACACCAATGAAGTCATATATGGTGACACTATGCTGACTTCTGTTGTTTTCAAAATCTTATACATGGATTATTATTTCTGAATTGTGAACCTGAGCACAGGGTACTATTTGTATGAATAACATCAAGATATAAGGGCAATATGTAGACATACCCAGACTGGCTAAAATAATTATAAAAAATTAACTGGCAGGAATGAGGAGATAAAATATTTCCACCTAGTGAAAAGGAAAATTTTACCTGTATATTTTGCAATAAAGTTTTCAACATTTATATCTTGATCAAGTTTAAATATCATGTTAGTTACCAAGATACCAGAGAATAATGTTACTTTTGGCTAGAAGAAAAGGCAAGAGTACATTTCCAGTTAAAATTTACATAATATTAAAAGAAAATCCTAGGAGGGAACGATGAAAAGGGATTTCAGACATGAGAATAGAAACTCTGTATAGTTTGCTCAGGCATACAAATTTCGAGAAAATAGCTGTGATATCAGAGAGATCTGAAAAATCTGAAATAATTGAATCTGGTTCCCAGAAGCTAGATGAAAAATTCACCTTTCTTAGACTATAAAGATATATTTGCCATAGCAGTTACAAAGTAAGGAGATTGATAAACAAAACTAATCACTATGCGCAGTTTTCAATCAACAGCTTTAAGAGTTAGCCAAGGAGCAATCCAGCCTGCTGATGTTTTGTTTCAGGACTTGAAACGCTAGAAAGTCCAGGGGCATGGAACAAAGTTGATGCTGTGGCAATAAAAAAGAAAAAAAAGTTTCATCTGGATTAACCAAGTAACTGTCAGTCTATCAGCTGCATGCTAATCTGTTGAAAAATAACAGGACCAATTAATAAAGAAAGACAAGACCGTGTTAACTGGCATGAATTATACAAAAGCACTGATAGCGTACTTAATAATTAAAGGAAGGCTATTAATCCAAATCAGCATGGATTTATGGAAAGTAGATTTTAACTTAGATATCATGGGAGGATCTTACTTTTTTTACGCAGTAATAAATTTTGCTGATAAAAACCAATATTGCTGATATGGTATGCTTAGATTTTAAAAAGGCAATTCTTTTGATGCCACAACTATTTGAATTAAATTGTTCTCATTTCTTGTTCCAAATATAAAGTATCTTGAGCACTAAGATCAGTGAAACTGATTAGTTGAAAATGTGAGTAAAAATAATTTTCTGCCACTAGGATGGTTGTCTACTGCAGTCCCATATACCTAGTTGTGCCTAATACCTCTTTCACATAACCTAAAAATTACGTTAAAAATCCTCTAGGTTTGTAAATGACATGACAATCAGAGCGCTGCTCCTGGATTGCCTAATGAGTCAGAAAAACGCAACACCACTCCCTACCCTGTGGTTTGTTTTTCAATGTCACTGAAGGCAAAATAGTGTTGCTAAGCATCAAGAACATGGGCCATACTTCTAGGATGAAAGATTCTGAATAACTTCAAAATCAAATCACAACAAACCAATATCACAGGCAAAATAATAAATAATACTAATAAAATGACATAATTATAATAATAGTAATAGCTCTAGTGAGTAAAATAGTAAATATTGTGTACATGTCAGTTCCTTTACACTACTCCTACTCGAATACTGTATTTATTAATTCACAGACTATGTCAAGGACCTGGGGAGGGTTCAGAGAAATGCTATTATTGTTTTAAAAATGTGGAAATTATGTCTTCCTGTGAAAAATTCAAGTCCTTATACTAATGGAAATACTAAAGGTTGCCTGTTCAGGAGTAAACTACATTTAGAATACAGACTAGCCAATGGAATGTTTTATGTATTAACAGCATGATGTCTCAAAGGTTGAAAATTAAAGCGGAAAATTCTTAGCCTGAAGGGAAAACACATTTAATACTCTAAGAGATTAAACACTAGATAAAATTTACCACAACCTTTTGCAGCATCTTTGTCAACAAAGGTATTTTGTTTTAAAACTACTTTTTTTTTCGTCATATGGTTGCTATAGTTATAGAGATTTTATAAAGTCTATTGCCTGATTTAGAGATAATCAGAGTAGGTAATTGCAATAGTTCCTTTGGTGTAACTTAAGAATACTAGCTCACTCTGTTACTTCACCTAGGGCAATGAAGCTGGTGAAAGGTCTAGAGCACAAGTCCTCTGAGGAGCGGCTGAGAGAACTGGGGTTGTTTAGTCTGGAGAGGAGACTCAGGGAGACCTCATCACTCTCTACAACTACCTGAAAGGAGGTTGTAGAGAGGTGAGGGTCAGTTGCTTCTCCCAAGTATCAAGCAATAGAACAAGAGGAAATGGCCTAAAGCTGCACCAGGGGAGATTTAGGTTGGACGTTAGGAAAGGTTAGAAAGGGTGGTAAAGCATTGGAACTGGCTGCTGAGGAGGTGGGGGGGTGTCCCGCATTTAAAGATGTGTAAATGTGGTTCTGAGGGACATGGTTTAGGTACCCTGGTAGTGCTGGGTGAACGGCTGAAGTCAATGGGGTTAAAGGTCTCTTCCAATGGAAATAATTCTGTGATTCTGTGATTCTTATTGATCATTTCTTGGAAACAGTAAAAGGTGCACACCTTGAAAGAATACGATAGTCTCCCAGATGATATTCTGCTATATGGAATACAGGTATTAAGGTGGTAAACAGAACAGCTTATCTGCAGTTACCATTAATGGTGTTTTCAGTTTACTTTCTTACCAAAATTACATCTGTTCTTACAGCCCCATTCATTGCATTGAGAGAAAGAAAAAACCCTTACAAATTCTGCTTAACTGTAATAAATTCTAGTAGGAAACTCCACAACTGACTGGCTGAGGTTTGGCTAAGGCTGCTGAACGATAGGCATCAGGAAGAAGCGTATGTCTAAGAAATTTCAATCATCACTTAAGAGATGTTTTCCAATTTTCCCTTTTTACAGATACAAGTTCCAAATACTGTAGACTACACACATATGCTGGAATGTATTCTGGTTTGTTTTTTTTTTTTTTATTATGGATTCTTAAAAGCATCATTATTGAGAAAATACAGAGATCAAAAAACTTTACCTGTTTGGGAACATGTTGTATATATTCAGTGTCCTCCATTCTTTTACTGTACAGGCAGCATCAAGCTTTGTCTGAAATCCTGCTATTTCAGGGAGACAGCTGCTTGATTCAGACATGTGTCTAAGGATCTGGTCCATGATATATGTGTCTCAACTCCAAAAATCTCTGACATGGAAACAAATCCCGCAGGCTCCCACTTACAGTGTTTGAACTGTCAGATTTTCTTAAAGAAGGCATTAAATTGGCACTTACACTAATAAATTATTATTACAGTTTCATCAAACGGTTCAAGATTTGAGTATGTCTTAAGAGAAAGCTACAGAAACCTTCTCAGCAGGGTGAAACTTGCTGACCTAATATCTACTTTTATAACCCTTCAAGGGGCAACATATTTTGCTGATACCATTCCCTGAAACTCATTTACTAAAATTCTTTGTATCCATTCATATCTGCACTGCAGGATCATCTCTGGAGAGCTGTATTTTCATTTTCACAAAATAGGCAAAATTATTCATAAAGCTGTAAAGTAATTACTTTGCAATTATCCATATTTATATCACATTTTCACTTAACCAATTGAGATCAATGGCCCAGTGACATGAATGCATATATTTTGCATGAAAAAAGAAACAACATGCTAAGGAAACGTGGTCGAATACGGCGGTTCATGTCCTTATTTTAGATGAGAAGAATATAAGGACAGTGACACTTTTAGAATTACGTATATAGATACTTTTTATTTAAAAAAAGGAGGTTCTTCACACCACGTTTGAAAATTCTAAGGCACACTGGAGTTGTGAATTAGAAGCACATTATCATTTATTGTACTCTATCTAGTTATTATTAACTACAAAGCTATTAAAAATCTTTAAAATTCAGGAAAAAAAATTTTCATCAGTTTTTTTCCCCTTAAGGCCAGAGTTATTAATGACAAAAATCAGAAAAGGATTTTTATTATTTCATCCGCAAAATATTAATACATTACCTTCAAAATAAGTGATTTTTTTTTTTTACTTTGAAGCTAAATCTTACCAGATACTAAGGAATAGCATGATGGTCAGGTAACGTTGTACCTTTGTTTGTTCCATCCTTGGAACATATACACAGACAAAAATATTTTACCTTCAGTAGATACTGGCTTCCATATGGGAGTATCAAAGTGAAGCCTAAATGAAGTCTAGAGAATCTAATGATTTCTTCTGGCTTTCAATTCAGCCAAACCCTGCAAATGGTTCCCTTGGTGTTTTTTTGAATCAGGGGAAAATAACAGGCTTTGAAATCATAAGTGCAAAGGTGAGTCAGTACTTGCTGAAATACACCAAATTCCTCTATTAATGATCATACTGAGAATATAGCAAACACGTCTTCTCTTCCCAATAGTTCCTTGGCAATTTATCCAGATCTCTCCAATGCTATATAATGCCCAGCCACACACCACTTCCAATTTGTCAAGCCACCATTACCTTAGCACCAATGTTGCTTATTCTGTAATGCATTACAATTTAAATGAAGTTTAATATGAATGACAATTCATTTTATATTAAACATTTTGACTTTTATTGTCTTATAGCAGTAATGGTATTCCAAGGCAATCAACACAGGACTCTGGCTTTGCATTACAGGAAATAAACCTCAAACATGTAATCCTCCAAAGTGCTCAAAATATCTCTGCCAGAGATGCCCTTTATAATTGAGGTGACCATCAATTGCTCAACTATTTCAGGCCAATCGTATGAAGTATCAGTACAATCCATCTCTCTCTCTCTCTGACTTAATCAAAATAAAAAAAAGAATGCTGTAAAGGTTTTATATCATGTCTTTGAAGTGTAAATGCTTTTCTGTTTATTTCAAATCATGGAATAACAGTCACCTTCAACAGCTCTCCCGCTTTTGTTGACTGAATTCTGCTAACCCAGGTGGCACATGGACGATGATATAAATTAAATTTGGTGTGTCAATTGAATGAATCATTGAAAGACAAAAAGCAAGCACAACTGATTTCCTAAATGTTTTTGTATGGAAAAAAAAATTTCCACCTCTGTTTTTCCAGAAAATAAAACTCTATTCAGAAGAAAGTATTTCCCCTTGTGATAATTGGAATTACAATATAGGTGGCTCATGCGACACTTACTATTAAAGTGGCTGATTACTTTGAATAAACACTGCTTTGTTGCAGTTGCCCATAACGTTTGGCCATTGAGGCCACAAGTTTACATGTTTGTGATGTTGCTACATCCTTTTGTTGTTTTCCTAAAATTTATCCTAAGTAATTCATGAGGCATTATTACTAAAATTAAAAGTTTATTCTGCTTGTGCTAAACACCAATCTGTTGCAATCACTGAAATCAGAAATACTAGCTCATCTGTCTTATATATTTGGGACTTCAGTTTTGAGAATCGTGTTGTCCAGATGCCATAGGTGCCCTTTTCTCGTTCTTTTGAAAATCTGTGTAAACTTTATCTTTTATACATCTCTGCATGGCCTGTCTACGCATGGTCAGATCTGTTAGGTCTCAGCAGTTAAATGCTCTGGGGACTGAGCATATTTCTTTTAACACAGCGTATATCCACTACTCTTATTGACTTTTGTCTTTGTGGAGAAAGCAAGAATTTTTTTCTCCAAACACTTCTTCCGGGCCTAAGGTCCATAATGGATCCTGGTACAAATCAAATAAGGAAGGCCAATGTATTTTTCCATAGTCAATAAGAAAGGAAAGAAAAAACAGTTTTCTAAAATAGTGAAAGAACAGGAAAAAGAGAAAAAAAATCCCAAACCAAACCCAGAGAATGGAGCAAAGGGACAAGCACAAGTAGCAGAAATAGAAAAAAAAAAACCAACATTTTTCACAGCCTGTGAAAACTTCCTGAAACCCAGAAAAAACCTACAAATCTTCTGAAAACAAATTACTGATTTCCAGTGTCTATCAGTTGCATTTATTCTTTGGTAAAGTAGTTTTGAAAATCTCAGTCTGAAGATGAAAATTAACAGAAAATTGATAGATAGCAGGAAATTACTATTAAAAAAAAAACCCCAAACCCAAAGAAAACCTCCAATTAATTACAACCAACACTCTCTACCCTCCTCCAAGCCCCCACCAACTAAAGAAAAATTCGTCATAAGTATGGCAGGCTGTAAAGAAAAAACTGAGAAGGTAAACCACGTCAGACTGTATGTAACCTGGAATCACTCTGGCGTATGCAGCCATTCTGACACAGTTTTCAGTTACATGCTCACGTACTGATCCCTACCTCATTTAGGTGCTGTGTACTGGAAATGGACAGGATTATATGTTTCAAACAGCTGAGGTTCAATTTGCAGGTGTTGGTAGTTGAAACTGAAATCAGTGGGAGCTCTGGTCTAAATAAAAGTTCTGTGAAAGGGATAAGAAAACTGGAAAAAGAAGTTATACTCCTAGCTTCTTGAGTAAAGCTAAATCCTGGTCAGCACTTTTGGAGATGCGCCTACCATTTGTGACCAAGTTCCCTAGTGAAGTGGGGATAATATAACGTCACCTCAGAAAACCACTGTAAGGATAAATTCACTGACAGCCTGGAAGAATGAAAATATTCTGAATGAGGATTCCAGAGTCAAACTCTTATAAAAACTAATAATTCTTTGTTGCTAAAGATTTGCTTGGTATAGAACAGACAGAACTAGATAGGACTGGTGTAGAACAGGTAGGACTAGATAAGACTCCACAAATGATGAAAATAAACAATATTTTTTTAAGAAAAAAATGCCTAAATGCCTGTGTTTCAGCATTACACAAAAATGACTGCAGTCAACCATCTTGGACACAGACGTAAGCTGCCTTCTGCTTATATGATACATGATCACAACCCTTTTAAAGCTAAGTGTTTGTCCATCACAGCAGCAATCTTCCCCACAGATAGAATGTTGACTGTTCAGGTACTTGAGGACAATATCATAGAATGGCAGAACTGTACAAAGGTTTGTGTTGGAAGGAACCTTCAAAGATCATCTAGTCCAACCCTGTTACCACTAAAGACATCTCCCACTAGATCAGGTGCTCAAAGCCCCATTCAACCTGGCCTTGAACACTTCTAGGGATGGAACATCCACAACTTCTCTGGACAGCCTGTTCCAGGGTCTCACCACAGTAAAGAATTTCTTCCTTATGTCCAATCTAAATCTACTTTCTTTCAGTTTAAAAGCATCGTCCCTTATCCTGTTACTACAGACCTTGACAAATAGTCCCCATCTTTCTGACAAACACCCTTTAACTACTGAAATTTTGCAATAAAGTCTTCCTGAAGCCTTCTCTGGGCTGAACAGCTTCTTCATGGGAGAAGTGTTCCAGACCTCTGATCATTTTTGTGGCCCTTCTCTGGTCCTGCGTTAACATGTCCATGTTTTTCTTGTACAGGGGACCCAGAACAGGGGATGCAGTACTGCAAGTAGGGCCTCAGGAGGAACCAGTAGAAGGGGAGAATCACCTCTATCAATCTGCTGGTCAAGTTTCTTCTTATGCAGCCCAGGACACAGTTGGCTTTTTGGGCTGGAAGAGCATATTGCTGTCTCATGTCCAGTTTTGCGTCTACCAGAATCCCCATGTCCTTCTCTAATGAGCTTCTCTCCTCTCAATTCATTCATCACCACATTCATTCAACTTTACTAATACTGGGGATTGCCCAGACACAGGTGCAGAACCTCGCATGTGGCCTTGTTGAACTTCATAAGGTTCATGTGGTTCCACTCCTTAGACTTGCCAAGGTCCCTCCGGATGCATCCTTTCCTTGAAGAGCATCAGCAGGACCACTTGGTGTTATTTGCAAGCTTGCTGAGGGTGCACTCGATCCCACAGTCCGTGTTGTTAATAAAGATATTGAACAGCACTGGTCCCAGTATGGATTCCAAATGGACAGCACTTGTTAATGATCTCCACTTGGACATTGAGCCATTGATGTAAATCTTTGGACATGGCCATCCAGACAATTACTTATCCATTAAAAAAATCCATCCATTGAACCTATCTCTCTCCAAGAGAGAGCTACAAGGGCGTTGTGGGGGACCCTGTCAAAGATCTTATGGAAGTCAGGATAGATGGCATCAGTTGCTCTTCTCTTATCTACCAATGCAGTCATTCTATCGTAAAAGGCACTAGGCTCTAGGTTAGTCAGGCATGATTTGCCCTTTTTGAAACCGTGTTGTCTGTCTGTAATCACCTTCTGGTGATCTGTATGTCTTCCAGAAGGACATGTTCCACGATCTTACGAGGCACAGAGGTGAAGTTGCCAGGCCAGTAGTTCCCAGGGTCCTCCCTTTTACCTTTTTTAAAAATGGATGTGATGTTTTCCTTTTTTCAGTCGCTGGGGATTTCACCTGACAGCCATAACTTTTCAAATACAATAGAGATTGTTTTCGCAACTGTATCAGCCAACTCCCTCAGGACCCTAGGCTACATCTCACTGGGTCCTATGGACACGTGTATGCTCAGGTTCCTCAGATGGTCTAGAAATCAATCTTCTCCTATGATGGGTGGGACTTCATTCATTCATTCCCTACCTTGAGAGTCAGGGAGGCAAGAGAGGTGAGAAAAGCAATTACTGAGATTAAAAAAAAGAAAAAAAAAAGTGAAGTACCTCAGCCTTCTCCATGTCAGTTGCCACCAGATACCCTGTCTCATTTATCAGGGGGCATAGAATTTATGTTGTCTTCCTTTTCTGACTAACATAACTGTAGGTGCCTTTTATACTATTCCTCACTTCCCTCAATTTAGCTCTAGCTGTGCCTTAGCTTTCCTGATCCCATCCCTACACTTCCAGGCAGCATCCCTGTGTTCTTCCCAGTGTGCACGTCCCTACTTCCACTCTGTATGCATTTCCCTCTGGTGTTTCACTTTGACCAAGGGGTTCGTTCTCCGACATGCTGGTCTCCTGCCTTATCACCCTTATGATCCCAGCAGAGTCGACCTTCCAGAGTGTGTATTGATGGGACAGTCTGGCACTACATAAAAGACAGGTTTTGTTTGTCTTTCGGACTAAAACCTGGAGTTCTAATTTAGGGAAAGAAAAAAAAATTAAACCCCCCAATATACTAAACTTCCCTGTCAGCACCATGTAATAGCTCAGATACAGAGATATAAGCATTAAAATACAAAACTGCTCTTTATAATCTTGCACAACTACAGTCATTCATTGACCCCAATATGAAATTCAAATGTCTGTGTTTTGTTTCTGGGGAAATGAGCATTTTTTTCAACTTAAATGTGCTCTAAATACAAAATAAATCACCCGTTTTTACAACAAAGCCAGCAAGAATTACAGAAAATCAGATCCTTAGGCTGTTCTTCAATGCCATGAAGGAGCAACAATGAGCTTTGTAAAGATTTTGGCAAACATTAGAACAAAGGAGTAAGATGAGTGTACAGAGCCAGTACCTTTCTCCTCTCTTCAGCTGGTAACTGAGGCAGAAAGGGTCCATGATATGAAGTGGCATGCCCTTCATTTTCACATGATTTTTTCTGGGTTTGGGGATATTTTCTGGTTTTTGGGGGTTTGTTTGTTTTTTTTTTTTTTGTACGCTCTTTTTGCTCAGACTTCTCTATCTGGATCAATGGACTGAGGCCAGTGGTATGAGGTTCAAGAAGGCCAAGTGCCAGCTCCTGCACATGAGTTACAAAAGTCCCCTGAAATACTACAGGCTTTGGGAAGAGTAGGTGAAGGTTGCCTGGTAGAAAAGAACCTGAGGATATTGGTTGACAAGTGGCTGAACATGAGCCAGCAGTGTGCCCACTCTGCCAAGAAGGCCAATGGCATCCTGGCTTGCATCAGCAATAGTGTGGCCAGCAGGAGCAGGGAAGTGATTGTGCCCCTGTACTCAACACTGGTGAGGCCACATCTTGAGTACTATGTCCAGTTTTGGGCCCCTCACTTCGAGAAAGACTTTAAGGAGCTGGAGCGTATCCAGAGAAGGGCAACGAAGTTGATGAAGAGTCTAGAGAAGAAGTCTTACAAGGAGCGACTTTAGGGAACTGGGGTTGTTTAGCCTGGAGAAAAGGAGGCTGAGGGATACCTTGTCACTCTCTACAACTACCTGAAAGGAGGTTGTAGTCAGGTGGGGGTCGGTGTCTTCTTCCAATTAACAAGCTATAAGACAAGAGGAAATGGCCTCAAATTGTGGCAGGTGAGGTTTAGACTGGATATTAGGAAAAAATTCTTAGTGAAAGGGTTGTCAAGAATTGGAACAGGCTGCCCTGGGATATTGTGGGATCACCGTGCCTGGAGGTATTTAAGAGACATGTCAATGTGGTGCTGAGGGACACGATTTAGTGGTGACCTGGCAGTGCTGGGTCAACGGTTGGACTTGATGATCTTAAATGTCTCTTCCAACCTAAATGATTCTATGATTCTATATTACAATTCAGACTAAAATTGTTGTTGAGGGGCAGAAGGACATCTTAGCATTGGAACAATCTGCCCAGGTTGGTGGTGGAGTCCCCATCCCTGGAAGTGTTTAAAAGACGTGTAGACATGGTGCTGAGGGACATGGGTTAGTGGCTCTGCCAGTGCAGGGTGAATGGTTGGACTTGGTGATCTTAAATGTCCCTTCCAGCCTAAATGATTCTATGATTCTATACTATAATTCAGACTAAAGTTGGTATCAAGAGGCAGAAGGACATCTTTCTCTACATCCTGGCTCTAACCTCAGCCAGAACAAACTCAGCTGTCTGGGGCAGATCACACTTGTAGCACTTATTTAAAATAATACATATTTTAAAAATAATTTATGGGATTTTTTAATGGTGATTCAGATTTTAACACTACAGATCATAACTATATATACTCGATTTTTTTACCAGTGAATATAAATTTTGAAAACATATTAGAAATGTATTTATGCTTTATAAACACATATTAAAGATTTTTTTAATTCTCATTTCAGCAGTGAATGAGAATTATCAAATAAAGTAGAATTAAATTGTTTCTCTTCAGCAAAGATCCACACAGGAGATACCTTAATTTTAAACCGCATTTATATCATCTCTATATGAATGCAGTTTCAATTACTTCCATGGATTTCTTGGAAATTTTTACCTTTTAAGAGAAAAGGATAATGAAGGTGAGTCTAGATAAAAAAAACCTAAATAAGTGACTTTCATCTAAAATAAACTTCCAGAGACTGTAACTTCACACTTTTTTATTCAAGACAATGTCAAAAATCCCAATCACAACACGCTAAAAAAATGTCAAGGGAGTGGAGGGAACTAACCATTTCTTCCTCTTTCAAAAGATCTACCAAATTTTTTGTTTATTTCCACACTTACACAGTATCTGTAACCAGACCTTAATACTTGAAAACACATCTTGACTTGCTTTGTGCACACCTTTTCAATTTTTGCTTTTTGAAATGTTAAGTTGAGCTTCGAATTTCGAAACTTTGCGATACAAGGGAAGTTTCCTTTAACTGCACAGACACTAAAAATCGAATTGCATTTTTTTTCCTATTTTTGTATTTTGTGAAGAACGGAGGACCAGCAAAAGAATCTACTCTCTGTGCACTCATCTAATTGCAAATTTTAAGTAAATGTCTGGAGAAATAAACTACAAACCTGAAAGTTCAAGTTTCAACCTATATATTACCTAATTTTCAACAGATGTAGGTATTTGCTATGAAGAGCTTTAGCAAACTGATCAAGTTGTCTTGCAAATGTATAGGATTTAATTAAAATTTAGGGCATTCATTGTTTATCAAAGTTAAACTTACTTTTTTACATGCCATAATTTCAGATTATCACATCCTGGAGGTTATGTTCTTCTCTGAAAACATCTCATGCCTTTCTGCAGTGTTTCTATAGTGCTTCAAATTTAATTTAAAATAACACAAACACAGCCATTTGTTTAAATACTTATTTTAATATAAGCTCTATAAATCCATTTACAAGGCCAATTTTTAAACATTCTAAATTCAGATGCCATTTGATACAACATCCACTGACAGACCAGGTAGGTGTTCTGCTCTTTAAAATATCAAGAAAACAAAATTCAGGTCATTTAACTTCCTAAAATGGTTATACATCATGTGATTAAATCCCTAAAACACATTTTCTGAACTAGATTATTTACTTCTATCAAGCAAGTTTGAAATGTTCCCTGCATAATGCCTTGAAAATGTTAATACCTTTGATTATCTTTTTTTTCCAAATAGTTACTATATTAAGACTTCCTCTTTATGTTATCTGTCAATGTCACTGTATGATAGCATTTAAACATTTGTTATCTGCGAATGCAGAACCTCTACTATTTTGTCACTTAGCAATGTTCTGTAATAATTTTGCCCACCTCCCATTATTATGCAAAATGTGTTCAAGACAAGAAATGTTTAGAGAAAAACTGTTCCTGTGGTGGGATATTTTGACACAAGAATCTTTTCTCATCAAAGATGAAAAGCACCTGATGTCACTCATTTTGAATTACAGCCTCTATTCTGCCAGTAGAGAAAGATGCCAACTCCCTGTGGTGATGTCATACATTGACATTTACAAAACTACATTGGACTTTGTCCGCTCGTGGTGTTTGCCAAGATCAGTCGGTGTCAGCACTGATACACACTGATAAAGGGAATATATAATTGCAAGTGTTAATTGTCTTTAAAGCCAAGAAAAGGGCATTTTGCTTTCTTATATCAATAATTGCTGAAATGTCTTCTGAAACAATGGAAAACGCTTCATTTCATATTCCTGTTCTGAGATGCTAAGATGTTAAACTGCAATGACAACAGAGATTTCACACTCCAAGAATCAATTTGAAAACATGTAAACTTATTAAAGATTAAAATGAACTATTCAGTGTTCTGCAATTAGTGTTAACATCCAGGCTAAAACGACCGGCACTGAAATAGCTGAACAGAAGTGGAAGCTATGTGAGAACTCAAAGCCTTTGAGAAATTCTAATCCTGGCCAAAACAGCATTAGACAGTCTAATTCAAACTACAGATGCACTCATATTAGCATAAATCAGGATAAGAGATAAATAAATCTCCCTCATTAGTTCTACTTAACATAGTGGCTCTCACTAATTTTCTGAAAGTAATAGAAAATACCAGTAATTGTTGTGAGTATAAGCTAAAATTTTAATTTACACCTTACTAGGAATTATTTATAGCTGTCAAGATAACCACAACAGCAAGGCTTCAGAGCTCTTGACATGATTGTCCTATAGGTGTTCTTGGTACTTTCAAGATGTCATGATTCAGAAATCCAGTTATGACAATATTATAGGGACTCCAAGTTATTAATGAACTTGGCACAGATATGTAACATTACTGAGTTACCTATGGTCAGTAAAATTTTCATAGAATAACAGGTTGGAAGGGACCTCTACGATCCAATTTTTCCTGGCCAAAGCATGGTCTAGGTAAGATGGCAGAGCACCCTGTCCAGCCAAATCTTAAACATGTCGAGGGTTGGGGAAACCACTGCTTCTCTGGAAAGATTATTCCAATGGTTGACTCTTCGTATTGTGAATAATTTTTGTATTGTATCCAATCAGAAACTCTCCAGGAGATTTTGCCTTCTTTAATGTCAAGGAAGAAGCTTTTCTCAAGGAGAACATGATAAACTATATTGCTTCTAATACCTTGCTCTGAACTGAGAACTAGATTTTATTCTTCTTGAGATAATACTATTCTATCTCTGTCCTGCTTTCCACTGAGATATTTTTCTTCCTAGTAGCTGGTACAGTGCTGCATTTTCTGATGTTTAGCTGTTGCTTAGTGCTTATCTTAAGTTAAGGATTTTTTGGTTACCCACGTTCTGCCAGTGAGGAGATGCACAAGAATCTGGGAGGGAGCATGGCCAGGACAGCTGACCCGAGCTAGCCAAAGGGATATGCTCAGGATGTGAACTGAGGGGACTTAGCTCAGAGGGGCCAGTCACTGTTTGGGGACTGGCTGGGCATCCGTCCGTGGGTCACGAGCAACTGCATTGTGTACTACTTGTCTTCATTGGGGTTTATATTTTTTATCTATTATTTATTTATTTTTATTACTATTATCATTGTTATTGTTATCATTAATG
>NW_010419395.1:0-228 GCF_000710305.1 Buceros rhinoceros silvestris
GGAAGAGCGAGGGCAGCGGCAGAGCCCCCTCGCCTCTGCCCACCCTGAGGCTTGCGCTGGTGGGTGGTAGCATGGCATGGCCACTCCACCTCAGGACTCGTGCTTGTAAAAATGTCACCGGTGCACTTCCACTGTGAAAGGCTCTTTTATCTTCCCTTCCTGCAGCCCCTTTCCAGTGAGTATGCGGGGCCGGGCGCAGTGGCTGCTGCTCAGGCTTCCCCCACGGCT
>NW_010419395.1:432-9729 GCF_000710305.1 Buceros rhinoceros silvestris
CTTTCTTATTACTTCAAAGCTGCTGCTCCGAGGTTCAGACAAGTTTGATCACTTGGCAAAATCTCTCAGCTGGGATTCAAAAGGGAAGACGCCTTATTTTAGTATTTATCACTGCAGATAGATAGCTGTTCCCAAACTGCAGTTGCCAGTGGCTCCATGGATGGAGCTGTAATGCTTTTTTAAGTGATAAAGGATTGGAGGTGAATAACTTCTGGCAGTTGCTTCCTGTCTTGTTTCAAGCAGTCATTTTTAGGATGGGGGGAAGGAGAGTCAGAATGAACAAGCCTTTTTTTATTCTCCTTTTCATGTTCCAAAATAGGGGAGGGCAAAAGGTAAATGATATGGGTTTGACCTCCATTTCAAAGCCTGTCCTAGTGTTCCTTTCCCTACTCTGTTCTGGGAGACCTTCACCGTAGTCCTTCCTCTGTCACTCAACGTAAAATATGCACAGAAATTAGCGCTGTTTCAGGTACCGCAGGGCTCAGGAGGAAGGCAAGACTCTCTCAGGTTTACCTGTGTATCCTTTCAGGCTTTGCCCTCTCCACTACTACAAGAAAGCAGAGCTATGCAGTGACCCACAGCATTTCAGTGAACTGTAGGAGCCCAAGGGTTTGTAAAGGTTGGCATTCACCTTTGGACATACGTGTTAGTGATTAGAGACTGTTATTAGAGGCTCTGCTTTCCGTACACTCCAGACCGGGTTTCAGCTCTGAAGCATGGTGTGCTGTGTGAGTGCAGAGCAGTTTACCACTCCTCCCGTTTAAAGCCTCCACAAGAGGTTTGTAAGAGCAGCTTCTCAAAGTTGGGGTTAGTCCAGCTTGGTCATATGTTTCTAGCAGCACTGCTGCCTTCTTTTCCTCAATATTTTATTTCCTTCCCACTAGAACTGTTTACATCTTGTAGGGTTGAAGCTCTCCAAGACAAAATACATCTCTGTGTTAATACAGCACCCGTGATTGCTTGAAGCACCATTTTCGCTTTAAGTCAGTGCTTTGCAGACTTTAAATGGTGCTTGCTGCAAAATTATTCTGACCGGTACTGAGATTTTGTTGGAGATTTTCACTCTCCTTTTAATCACATGGGGAACAGATTTTTCAAAGCGTTTTGACCTGCTTAGGTCAAAAAGGCACTTGCTATACTCAGATGCCAAAATGTGTTTAAGAAATCCGGCCTGACGTAATTTAGACAGCTGAGTCTCGATTTCAAAAGGCTTCAGCAGCACAGGCTTCAGCGCTGAGAGACCTGCTGCCTTGCAGAAACCTCATTGCTGAGTTAACTTTGGGGTGCTCTAAAATCCATGGCAGACTCGGCACCTGGAGCTGAAGTTCCTTCAAGCCCATCTGCAGGAGATGCTGAGAGGCAGAGCCTAAGGCAGGTACTTTTTAGGGTATCTAAACGTCAGCCGGACGAATTCCTGTCTCTGGAAGTTCTCAGTGTGAGCCCTCTTGGATTTAAAAATCCTGTGTCAGATAAGCCCTTTCTCTCAAAGTAGCCAAAGAGACTCGTTATCACTCCATTATATCAAGCCAGTTCTTCTGGTGAGAGATAAGCTAGGAGAAAGAGAAATATTTTTTGAAACCCCCTTAATCTAACAGGAAGAAGAGACTTGAATGTATGTTTAAAGGTGGCTTTTCTAACTTAAAGCAGAATGCCCTGTCCTGTTCTGAGGGGGTCCTCCTGAGCACTGTCCTAGTCCCCTCCAGTTATCTGAACTTGTTACTCAAGGACCAAAACTGAGCCAAGCCTTGCAAGACACTTTCTCCAGCAGAAGAAGTAAATCTGTAGGAGTGGTTCTGAGGTGTGCGACGATGGTAACTCACTCCGACCTCTACCACTGTTGTTGGCCTGGACCATGCTCACCAGCAGCTGAGTCCCAGCACAGCCCCAGCAGCTTCAGTCTGGCTGCCCTAGCTAGTTCACTTCCTGGAACAGCTGGGGATGTGGATTATCCGGTAACCCCCATGAGCAGCCTTTTTGTTAGTCAAGCAGTGTTATTCCAGCAGTGACAGGAGAGGACACCTTTAATTTGCCTACTAACTGTGCAGCTCAAAAGTCAACTGCAGGACAGTGTCACTGTTTGGCTTTATTTGCTCTGCTGCCTTTCCATATCGCATGGAATATTTGATTATTTATATAAAAGTGGAGTGACTTCAACAAAATATGGATGCATCCTCCATACACAACAGCTTGGTGGGTAGGCTTCTTCCTAGAAGGTAGAAAACCCAGTTTGGAGTATGTGCTTCAGACTAGAGAGCAAGGGGATTTCAAAACAAGCCTACAAGAGAGTTTCCAAACTGGTGCTATTGCGTACATGCATATTCAAAGGTAAGTCTTATTCTTGCTGTCTGTCGTGCATTGCTTTCCTGAGCATGGAAACTTTGAGGACGTCTCCAGGTCAGAATGATTGTTAAGACACTTGCCAGCCCATAGACTGCTCCCAAGAGCATTAGGCAGCTCTGCACGTGCCCACCAGCATGCACTTCGGCATTGGAAAAGTTAAGTTATTGGAAAAGTTAAGGCTCCTTGCTGGTGTCCAGATATTAGACTCATGCTATGGCCAAGCCTGTGGTCTTTTGGAGGCCAGCATCCTTACCTGACAAGGTGGGCCATTACAGGCTAAGCCCATAGAAGCGTACACATTCAAAACAAGTCAGTGACTGCAGAAACAGTGCTCGGAGAGGGCAGAGAGTCTTTGAACTGTTCTGTAGACAGAACAGTTTTAACTGTAGCTACCAAGCTAGAGGAGTTGTGCTCCTTCTTGCATGCCAGCAGTGACAGTGCACAGAAGTTGCCTGCTTGTGCGCTGGTTGACTTACATGTATTTGGATAGAGTTTCTGTACTGAAAAAATTTCCTTACGTGCCCTTCTTAAAGGCATGCTTTAATCCAGCAGTAATGAGTTGTGTGGCCTTTCTATATATGGTCATGGTGATCCCTTCCGCCCTAATAAATCCTTTTATTGTGATGTGTGAGGTAAATAGTGCAACAATTTGAGCTCTGAATCCAGCTCCTGAAATTAAACTTTGCCTTAGTGTTGAGTGACAGCTGTCACTGAGCTCGCCAGTGCTCTTTGCAGAGAGTGAAGTAGCTCGAGGCAGCGGATCCCACCCTAAGCTTCACATAGAGCAAACCTACTCTGAGTGTCTGTTAGGGCTGTAAGATTTTCTAAAACAGTTTGATACGTTGGCTGTGGAGCAGTCTTGATGGCACTGTGTCTCAGCTGGGCACATCCCAGGCCCCTTGCATCTGCAATAGGAGCCACTGGCTTCAGGGACTCCTGAAAATATTAGCTTGTGTGCCAGGGGATTTCAGACAAGTTAACAGCAGACAATGGTCCACAGTTCGCAAGTTGCTCTTGTCAGCAGTTCTTTTTGACATATCTATTCAAGCATACCCATTCAGACTTAGAAAGCAGCCAGCAAAATCTGTGCCAATAGCTAATACTTTGTTATAGAATAATAAAAGCTCTGACAAATTCAGAGGCTCCATATGTAACATTGCTGTGATCCCACAGTTCATCTCACAAAATTGGTTCTAGTTTTTTAAATCCACAGTTCAGAAATTCATGAGAAGAAGGTGGAAAAGACCGAATTGTCAGCTGAATTGCCAGTGAGTTTCTTCAGGCAAAGACAATTAAACTTGAAGTAGCCAAAAAGGAACTTTGCCCCAGGGTTTTAGAACAAAACAAACATTTTTATAAAATTGCCAAATAGTTGTCCTTCTGCAGGTGGGGGGAATGCTCCTCTCAAACGCCAACAGTTGTTCTCATCATTGGGTTTTGTCGTGACCACTTCTTGCGGGTCCACTGAAAAGAGGAATGCAGAGGGCATACAAAGACTGAACTAATCCTGTCGGTTCTTAAGGACACCAGGATGCTACTACTGTCGGAAAAATAGCCTGCACCAACCAAATGTGGATCACCAAATGAAGGTCTTGTGCAGCAAGTAGAGCTACATTTCACCAGTGCAGGATGTCATGGGAAAGAAGCCTTTTGGAAACAGGGGGTGATGGACCTGAAAAGACACCGTACTTTAAATGTGCTCATTCATTGCACAGCTCCATTCTGGATACTGCCACCTCTGAGCTTTAGGAATGAAGTGCATGTGCTAGTGGTTATCCCTTCACATATTCCTGCAGTATACACCAGTTTGTTTTTTCACAGTGGAGAATCTTCAAAAGCAGAGATGCAGCATCATAGCTCTGGAGAGGTTTAGTGGGTCCACACATCTCGACACTGCTGTTCTGTGCCCTTTGAGGTGCCTCAGGGGACTACAGACAACCACACAGAGCAGGTGGGCATGACACAGGAGACCAGCACCCTCCTGGCCTGGCTAGCTGGATACCAGATGAGATATCCAGGGCACCTCAAACAGCCTCGGGCTCCTATCTTCAGGCAACCAGATCCCTTCAAGGATGTTTTATTTTTAAACTGTGCATTGGGCAAGCCCAGATAGGCATACTGGCTGCAGATAGCGCTTCTAACTGAAGCCTGCTGTCCTGCCTCCTGGTCCGTTTTGTTACCCTCAGCACTGTTAATCAGTGCTGAGAACAGCGGTGCCAGGCCTCTGCAGAGTAGTGCTTCTGAGGGCGAATATCTGCTGTGAGCCATGGGAAACATTTGTACTTTCTGTCCTACTGGGGCTGAACGTTAGCGAGAGGTGAGTGTCCCAGTCCAGTGTCCACATCTGCCAGCCGCTTGCCAGTGATACTGCTCAAGATAAGACCTGTTAAACAATCGTGCACATAGGAGCTTTGGAGAAACAGTTCTTGCTGCTCTTTTTCAGGAGAGACAGCAGCTCCCCATCACTCCCTGCCTGGCAGGATGGTTTATAGCAATCAAGGGTGGGAACAGTGCAGGCTGCTGGCTTGCAATCTGTCTTACAGTCTCACTCTGTGACCTGCAGTGACTCAGGATAAACGTACCCATGCATGGGACAACCAAAGCCAGGATGTGCCAAGTAGAACTGCTTCTGTGGCACATCGCTGTGTCAGTCAGCCCCTGGGATGTGACTCAGCAGCAGGGAGTAAACCCCAAGCTACACATGGGAATATTTACCCTGCTCTTCAGGTGCGTGTCCTATTCCCTGAGCTCTGCGTGGCTGTGGCTTCCCTGTTAGCTGGATCCAACCTGGTTAGTCTGAAGCTTTCTCAGGTTTCTCTTTGTAGTCTGCTAGCCCAGCCTCTCCCTTCTGCTTCTGCAGCAGGAAACAAATAACCAGGGGAGTAGCTGATCAAGGCAAAACTGGGTTGAAGAACATTTATGCTCAATTAACACATGTCACCATTCTGTCTCCACAACTACAGTGAATGCACCTAAAAAGTGAGAACAACCTGAATTTAGGCTGCCAAGTAACCTGAAGCCTTTGCTTCTTGGCTGAGCACTTCCTGTGGTGGTGTTGCTGAATTTATGCTCTGCGTGGCTATCATGCTGTGACTGAGTGACTTGGATTACTAACGTCTGCTCTAATGACTCTTCTTGATTTTTGTTCTTCAACTTAATCGGAAGCATATCTGGACTACGAAGTATTTAACTTCAGCCCCAGTTCCTCCTTCAGCTTTTGACTCAGGGACTGATCCTATGATACGTGGACCTTGGTGGGTCTGTGAGGACTTGTAAGTGCCTAGCGGGTGCTAGCTCCTAGAGGTGCCCAATGCCCTGACATGCCAAGCAGTGCACTTCAGTGAATCTCTGCCTGAAATGGCTCAGGGCAGAGCTGGTTTGCAACTTCTAAGGGGTGCAATTTCCAAAAACCTGCCCCCCTCCATCTTTAGGGGAGGAGTATGTGTGCATGTGGGTGCTGTAGAGGCAAAGGGTGGGAATTGCAGCTGCAGGACCTTCTGATATTTGCAACCAGTTTTTCATGAATGCAGAAAAATCCCTCTGTTCCTGTCTTACACATCTGCATTTTCTCTTTCAGAACCTCTACTTGCTTCTTCCATTGGGTCCCTCCATGCATATATGTCTGATTTGTATTATCCCTTTGTTTGAATTGTAAGCACTTCAGAGTAGCAGTCATGTCTCCATCTGTGCCTTGACAGGGGACTTACATAGTAGGTTGACTTAAAACCACCTGTCTGTAACTGAGCTATCTTAGGCTGTTGCAAGAAATGGACTTAATGAAGGAAAGTTTTCTTTTTGCTGTGCAAAGATCTGATCCCTTTGCCAGCTTTTCTTTGTGAAAGTCTTTGCCAAAACTGATGTGAATTTGAAGTCTACCAGTCTCAAATACTTTTTAATAATTAGTTTATTATTTAAGTGTTGGTGGGTGGTTGGTTAGCTTAACTTTTGGTTTCTCATCCTTTCAGGTATACACATTTGCATGTACATGTGCAGCTGAAACTCACCCTTCATTACATGAACATATATATATATAAACATGTACATGAAGCAAGAGCTGCTCATTAATTTTCTTGGTTACTGCAGCAGGGGCTACAAGGAAAAAAAAATACTGTGAGATTCACAGTAAAAATCACTTGAGTGGGCAACTCTTTAACTAAAAATAGCTCTCTGTGGCCACCCTGGCTGTGCGCTGAAGTATAACCTTCCACATACTTTGCCTCTCCCCCATCCTTCTTATGCTGTGAGCGGAAGTACAGCTTCATGGAAAATGAGCCCATCAGATTTCAGTAGTCTTCAGTCAAGCCAAGCATAAAACAAAATGAGCTGCTGCTCCATGCCCACGCGTGCACTGCCGTCTTACAGGAAAGGATGATGAGAGGCGCAGGGCTGACCATGGTGCTGTAAGGCATTAAGTACGTGATCATCATCTAATACCAAAACATGTCTACCTGTATTATGTTAAGAGCACAGAACCCACAGTCATAATTTTTAACTAGAATACTTGGCTTGGAGGCAGAGCTGGTGTTTGCCACGATCATCCTGAGTTCTGAATTACCAAGACTCAAACCAACATATTTTACCCTGTCTCTGCACATGCAGCCCAAATTAGCCCTTTGTTAGGTGCCTGAAGATACCATTTTTCTTCTTGACTGAAATGATGTAACAGTCACAGTCCCATTCTCTGGGGAAGGTAAGTAGGAAAAATGCATTACGCATTAATGGGATTCGATGGAGTGTGAGCTCAGGTTCCCCAGTGCCACCAGGGATAGAGTAAAATTTGCTTAATCGTTTCATGAGTCGGGGATCATTTTCATAGCAGCACTGTGACCATAATCCTGCTACAAGTGGACACGAGTTGTTGTGAGAAAGAAATTCTTCATCTGCATGATAGATTGGTGTCTTCTGGAATTTAAATATTAATTGAAAATTCAAGGTCAGAGGGCACCTGACACTTGACTTTGCTCTTTTTCCTCTGTCCACGGCTTTGATCATGCTATATCTTTCTTTGTGCCTGGTGCTCTAGAGAGTACCCCAGGGTCATGGCCTGTTTCCTAGTCAAGAGGTATAAACCTACTGGCTTAAATATCTGAGGCCCAAGCTTTAGCAGGGGGTGGGGGTATGATGGGAGGGGGGAGAGCGATTGCTTCATGCTTTTCACATTTCCCACATAACCCAAAGCAGACTAAACAAAACCAGTGTGAAATCTTATGGCTTGATGCTGCTATGGTTATATTTTTTAAGCTGTCGTCCATTCATTTATACTTATGCTTATTCCCTGAATTTACAGCTTTTTTTTCCAGCCTTTTCTTTCAGGGAGGTGGGGGGGAGGTTGAAACCTTTTGAAAGGGGATTGCAGTGAGCAGTGGCCTATGATTAAAGGCCAGTCAGTGTTTTTCCTTGATGCCGCTGCTCCGCAGCAGCGTCACACATGGTAGCGTTTAGGAGCCCTTCACAGCTGAGGTGTTTCAAACACTAATGAATGGAAGTTTGGTCATATAACGCAGGCAAGCTTGAAGGCTTGCTCTGCTGAATGGTGTACTGTAGTGGCCTGGGAAAGGAAGAGAGTTATAAACTGTGTCAGTTAGCCACCCAGACAAAATGAAGCCATGTGGAAAATCAAATCTATTAAAGTATGAAGACTGGTATTTAAGCTGGTCATTCTTAAAAGGTCTCAGTTGGCTGAGGGGGTAAATTCCTCTTCTTCCTAGATCTTTTTCACGTGCTGTCTTAGGCGATGATGGGCAGCGTTTGATAAAAAACAACTTTTCACCAACTTTCCCCTTTTATCAGAAATGTTTCTTGCCCCCAGTTTACCACCCATGTCCTGAAAGGTACTGCAGATTTGTTAAATAAGCGGCGTGAAAGCCTTGCATTTGGTCAGCCCTGCTGAAGGCAAATAAAGTGAAGGAGGACAGCCAATGAGGAGCATAAGGCTTCCCAGAGCACCCACTTAACATTGGATACCTGTTCAAAATGCTTTCCATTTTCTAGCTGCCCATGTCTGCTGGCCGTAAGAGGCCCATAACAGAGCACAGCACAGATCACGTTCTCTTGGCACCTCCTGGGTGCCTGGCAAGGCAAAGTGGGAAGATCAGGGAGCAGGAGAACGTTCCCCTCCTCCCCAAGGTGGCTTCTTGAGATGTCAGAGCAGCTGTAACGGGTATTTTGTTACCTCAGGAGGTAATTGTCAGCTGCGCAATTACAGCCGAGAGAAGGATGAGCTAACAGCCTAAAATGCACGGTTACCACAGTATTTATTTTTTCTGTTTGTGTGTTCTAGGAAGAGACTGAAGAAACGTCCTCACAGGAGTCTGCAGAGGAAGACTAGGAGACCGCACCATGCAATTTCTACCTCATCAGCAGTTGGGTCTTTTGAAGGGAGAAGACACTGCCTTGACCACTTATTTTCTATTTCCATGGTCTTTCCACTTTTGCCTGGGGGGAAAAAACGATCTCATAACCTTAAAAAGGATTTGACTAATCATCTTCTTTGTAATCCCTTCGCAGTCCCAGGTTTAGTGAAAAACTGCTGTAACACAAAGGGGACACAGATTAATGATGCAACTTTTAATTACTGTTTTCTTTTTTCTTAACCTACTAATAGTTTGTTTGAGCTGCTAAGTAAGGGTGAATGGGTAAAGAAGAGCTCCAAATCAGGTTTATGTCATTCACTGCACTGCATACAAACAAGAAACTTGTAACATAGTCGTTATAACGGGCATTGAAATAGGAAAGGCTGGGTGTGTAACACTAAAGCCTTGCAACACTTCCAGCAACCCACTCCCTACTTAGTGAACTCCCTGTTTTAGAACACCAAAGATAAGGGATAGATACTACTCTTTTTTTTTCGTAACCTTCTTGTAGACTTGTACTTGATTTTTTTTTTAAGACTTACTGTTATTTCAGGAAAAAAAATTGAAAGCTGATCTTTCACTTCATTCAGCTGGTAATCGGAAG
>NW_010419395.1:9819-32848 GCF_000710305.1 Buceros rhinoceros silvestris
CGGAAGAGAGAAATCAACATGAAAAAGGTACTTTCATTTCGCAAAAGGGAAGAAAGACAAAGATACGTTGTATAGTTAAAGATACAAACATATCAGCAGAAGAGGTAGAGAACAAAGTGAACAGCCCTCATCTTCTGAACGACAGGAAGCCAGATAGAGTGGGCTTTCTGCAGAGCCAGGTGTTTTCTATGGAAACAAAAACAACTGACACCAAACACTCTTATTTGCATTAATGACGAAGTCTTTATCGAGAAAACTGTTTCAAAACATACAGAAAGGTACCTCAGAATTAACCGTGATTTTATCTGAACAAACAAAAGAAAAAAATCCTGATATTTTTGCTTACTTTTGACTAATTCCACTCGTCCCATACCAGTATTTCAAAAGAATTTAATATCTCATGATGCAAGAACCAACACCACGTACCTCAGCTAAGCTCATGCATTACTTTAAGCAATGTATTTTGACATAGGATGGTTCACTGAGCACCTCTGTGCCAGTGGTATTTCTCCATCTTTTCATTCAAAGCAGCACTTTTAGCACCAGATGCAATATTACCCCACTATTCAATACTACCTCTGATTTTTACAAATAACTCAACAGACTGATAAATACATGCTGCTATACACATTCAATGCAGGAAATTTTTACTTGGTATATAATCATAACTATCTGCATTTTCCCCTTATTTCTACTTCAACACTTAATTGCAGTTAAGGAAGCAATATCTTTATTGTGTTTTGGCATTACTATGTATTTTTCTTTCTCTTGGTTTGTTTTTGTTTTGGGGGTTTTTTTTAATATACTTACCCTATTCTCTGCTAGTCGTCTGTGTAACGTACTTGAATATATTTTTTTACTGAATTGCTGATGGGTTTGTGAGGATGATTTTCTTCAATGACACTACATGACATAGAAAAAAATTTAGCTGTAATGTTTAAATATTACTTTCCAAGTTTGTACCTCAAATGAATTGTTTAAAGAAATAGACTAATTGATTGACAAAGACCTACCTCCAGACTTTAAATGGAATGAACTTGTTACTTTCAGCATTAGTTTTGAGACGTTTGAAACATTTAGGACTGCAACTAATCCCTAATTCAAAACTATTTTTGTAAAATAACTTGTGGAAAATGAACACATTTTAAATTACTTTCATAGTAAAAAAAAAAATGAACAAAAAAAACCTTCAAAGAAACTTGAAGCTTTGTAGGTGGGAAGCAACAAGCTCAGCTTTTGCATAATGCAATCACAAATATGTGTTTAAAAAAAATAATTAATTAGTAGATTGTAAGAAAATACTTGACAAGTATTTTCGTGTATTTTACACAAATGTGATTTTGTAATATGTTTCAGCCAGATGTATTTTAAATGCTTCTTATGTAGAGTTTTTTTATTCTCCTCTCACTCACTTTTGTTGCTCTTTCTCTCTCTCTTTCCTCCTATTTTGTTTTTGCTATTTCTGTTTTATTTCCCTTCTTCCTCTCTTTCCTAGTCAGTACTTTGTACCATTGTATTAATATCTGGGCCGGGGTAGTTTCTCAGGAAGGCGTCTGTTGGCATGGCTTTAGTACCAAGCCAAATGCAGTTAAAGATAACTACTTACTGGCTTCTTCCAAGAGGCAGTGTCAAGAAATGCGGACCTCCTTGAAAGCCCACGGAGGGTTCAGTGACGGAAATTGCTGAGAAAGAGCTGATCGGAGTATTACAACTCGACACGATAACGTTAAGTGAAAGAAATAATCCTAGCTATACAGTAGCTCTAACAGGCCAAATCCAGTGTCATTTGAAGGCAGTAGAAGGAATTCTGCTGGCTTTGAAGGGCATCGAATCAAGCCTTAGCAAGTCCGTTTAGGGGACTGGAGGGTTTTTTGCATTTTTTTAAAACCGCAGTATTCGGTGGATGACACAGAAATAATTGCTGGGTGTGTGTCACACTTCAACCGCCGAGAGACCACTCTGATGAACTGAATCTTGTATTTTCTATATATTGTAGTACAATCAAAACACATTACTACCTCTTAGGGCCTACTATACCTCATTTTTTCAGACCGAAAAATTGCATGTGGCCATTGAATCAGCGAGAACATCATAAAATTTTTTATATATATAGTTTATTTTTGTGGGAGATAAATTTTATACGACTGTTCTTTGCTGTCATTGGTCACTGCGAACTAAGACTGGACATTTTACTCTTCTACCATTTCTGCAAGAGAGGTGTGTTTGCAGGAAAAAAAAAACAAAACACTTCAAGATGTTTAACTACAGTTTACTTTTTCTTTTGAGTGTCTTCTAACTTTTTGCTTTGTTCCTTGTGTATAGTTGCTGTCTATGATTGTACTTCAAATTGCTTGCTTGTTGAAAATGTTCCTTTGGATTATCACAGTCTGTTCAGCACAATAAACATAATAGCCTCTGTGATCCCCATGTTGTTTGATGCCTAGACTTTTGTCACAGTTCCATAAAATGGTAATAAAGTTTGGTCAGAGTGACCAAATTTGTAAAAGCTTTGCATGCAAGTATTCTTTTTGGTTTTTTTCCCCCAGAACTGTAGGCGTGAGCCTGAGAAGTGCATTTGTATATAGGGGCCCCAGAATTGGGCGTCCAGCATCTTACGAGGTTTCCCTGAGATGAGGCACCTGTTCCTGGCCTGGGACTTGCTGTGCCAGGCTAAGGGCTAAGCTGTGCACTTGGGGACTGGCGATCCTACCCACCAGACAGGAAGCACCATAGCACCAGCCAAGCTGAAATGGGTTTTGTTACCTGGCCTTGGACCTGCCTCTCACATGTCCACCAAGATGATGAGCCTTCTCCTCTTTTTAGGCAAGGTTGCAGTTTGCATTCAAGTTGATAGAGTTTCTGTTATGTGGCCATTAGGTCAAAAAGAGCAGGTACTCAGAGCAGCACAGATGTGCTGAGTACGGTCTGGGGCACAAACTGAGGAGCTCAGGGAACTCTGCATTAAAACCAATAGATCCCCTCAAGGTTGTCAGAGGCAAGTTGGGCAGGTTTCTTTTGGTTTCTTCCCTTCATTTGCTCTTACGTGGTCCTCCAGCCTGTTACAGTGAGATTTAAAGATTGTGGTGCATGTTCATTGATTGATGTTTGCAACCACGCCTCTCTCACCAAAGGTGATTGTTCACGTCTTAATTCCTCAGATGTTTAGGTTTACACATTCTTTTAGCTCACTCATTTGCAAACCCTCCACCTAATCTCTTTTGGCCTAGTAATCTCTGCTTTCCCAAGGGCTTCAGGGCATGTTCCCTTTGGACTCGATTACTTGTAAAATAACAAAAATACAAAAAAAAAAAAAAAAAAAGGGCATTAAGTCGTGACACCAATTCAGTCCTGAGTCAGAGATGTGAGTAATTGCATTAATCACATTATGCATTCTCCTTGCCTTTCTCACCCTGCTGGGTGATATTAAAGGATCATTCCACTTTTTTTCAGTCTTTCTGGTGGTCATCTTCCCTGTGGTTGTCTTTTCTCCTCTCTTCCTGTTATTTTATCTGATGTGATACTCGGGTTGTAACCCACCCCCCTGATGGATCAGCCAAGTGGCTGAACTTCTGCTACCCTGTGCTTAACTCCCCTCTACTTCTTATTAGTCATTCCTCCAGCTTGCTTCACTCCCACTTCCCTTCTCACGGCATCTTCTGATAAAATTCTGCATGCTTTATGCTACAGTGGGACTATTTGTTTGTATAAAACTAATCAACTTCTGCAGGATCGAAGCCTGCGTGTGTCTAGTAGTCAGGAGTCCTTTACCCAAGATGCCTGTGGCAAGGGTCATATTAAATTTCTGGTTTTGCTTTCCACTCCCATTTCATCACACACACACAAAGACGGGGAATTACTGAAAGCTGGTGCTGCCGGTGCCTTGCACAGCAATTTAATTGTCTGTAGCTTTTTTTAAAACCAAAACATCTGGCCTGGTCATCATTACAGACGGGATCCAGCACAATGGCAACAACATGTTCCTCTGCTCACAAGAGAGGAGTCAGGTTTGTCACACCTCGAACTTCACCTGAAGTCTGAATGAAGCAATGTTTCTCACCCTGGCACCTCTGCATACGTGGATATAGAATTTCTGTCACTCAATTCATCCTTTTGTAATCTGCCACCATCTTCCAGATTACATTAATTTTTCATGTACTGAAGTACTTTGATGTATAGCCTTTAGTACAAATGAAGGTCCAGTTGCTGTATGCCTTCTTGATTCAGCAGTAATACCAGCTGAAGCTTTATTACATCTCCTTGGTCGGTCAAACAAATATCTGCCACTGTGTATTATATACATTGTCTGAAAAATGCGGACATCCTTGCTTTCTGGACATTTCATAGCCAGCACAATAAGCGTGGATTAATGCTCTGTTCCTGCCTGGCTCCCGGACCCACGGGCTGTGTGTCATGCTCGGAGACCCTGGTGACGGGAAACCCTCAATCTGCTTGCCACCCTTCCTCTCTTGCAGATGCACAAGAAGTGAAGCTACCTGCTGCACAGAATCCACCTTGCTCTAGCCAAGTTCCTGCTCCAACTATCATCACGTCCTTCAGACGATGTGATGAGCTCTGCTCTTGCTCTTACCCTCCAGGCTGATTCACCCTATGTGACAGCAAGGTTTAATGTGTCTTTTTTTCTTCTGACCTTTTATTTCCTTTTGCCACCCAAAAAACCTTTCAGCCTATTGGAAATTTTTTGTCATTTCTTTCCTTTCTACCTGTGATTTAATGTTTTTCGCCCCCTTGATTGCTCCAGATTTGCGGTGCACTTGTTCCAGTATTCAAGAAAAAGAAAGTGTCTTCCTGTAATTAACATCCACTGAAGATACAGGAATGTAATTACCATTAGCCTGAAGATAACAGAAATCACTGCGGCAGCAGTTTAAGTGGGAAGCAATCTGCCTGTTTATACTCTAAAATAAGACTGCAGATAGTTGTGCCCCAAACCTGTAGCACAGGATTATCATCAGCTTTCTTCTGCAAGCAAAAGGCAAAATTGAAACATTAGGAGACAGATAAGACACAAGTCTTCAGCAGTGCCTCCCTACTAAGATGGGGCTAATTAAGCACAGCTAAAACATTAGTGCTGTCATACAAAGAAGCAGCTTTACGTTATTAGTAATGGTTAGGGTAAAACTGGAGCAGGAATCCAAACATATGCTACATTAAGGCACGCTATTAAAATAATCAGTGAAAGAAAATAACAAATGAAAGCTGGGTGGATCTGAAAAACCTGTGGCAGGCAGAAACATTAATTAGCCAGAGAGGAAACATAGCAAAGGCAGAAGTCCCATCAAAAAACAAGATTACATTACATTATATATTAATGTCAGCTACAAAATATTATGTGGGACCACCAAAGATTATGATTTTAATCGTAGGGGGTTTTAATTCAGAAAATCTATCAAATATATATTGCCCCTTAAGGCATTTTATTCTTAGTTCAGGGAGTAGGCAGAAAAATAAGCACATTTTTATTGCACTGGAACACATTTACCATAAAACCATACTTTTAGCAACATCACATAATAAAAACTAAAATTTAAATCAACATTTGAAAACAAATCAGCTCAGCAAATGCATAGAAGGAGCTGCTTTGGTCCTACATAACTGCGGAGTATTGTCTTTAAAGCTACATCATGGTCTAAGACAGGGGTTTTATGAGGCCTGACATGCTCTGAAGGTGTTTACAATGAATTACCACTGCTAGACTGCAGCTGTGCACGGGGCCAAGACAAATTGTTCTCTATCTAAGGCGCTGGTAATAAGACTATTTTTGCCAAAGGGTCATAATTTGCTCAGTTTGGGATGGTTTAGGTTTGGCATTTATATCCCAACAAACACACAGCAACTTCAATGAGATCCAAGACTTGGGTAATGTCACCTGTTGGTGCCTCCCCCCACACAATCCAGACTTTGAGTCTCCCTAAAGCAGGAAGAGAAAGCAGGAAAAAAGCAGAACTACATAAGGCTGTTCTTGTGTTACTAGCAACGCCCTTGAGATCTAACTCGCTGTCTGGTTATAGTCCTCATGGGTCTCAGAGGTACCACCATGACTGGTCAACAAGTCATCTTCCTTCTTTTCAGGGAGAAAGGGGTCTTGCCCTAAATAACACCATGTGCAGCAAAGCTCATGACACAGAACTTGTGCTTGAGGTGGCCATAAGAAAAACCTCACTCTCACCTTTGCAAACAGATTACAGTCATGAGACACATCTCTGGTTTTGGGTGCATGAAACTCTACAGCAGGGCCACAACTGTTACTGTGTCTTTTTAATGCTTAGAAACGACATATATTTTATGTTTTTTTCAAAGGCCTCTGGTGATTCTCCAGCACGTGTACTTATGGCACACTCACCAAAGTGTTATGTTGTATTTAAAACAACAAAGCTATGACACAGCGCAGGTCAGGAGACCAGAAGCAATGTCAGAAGCTTTGTATTATTTTCCTGGTTTGAGTTAGAACAGAACACATTCTGTTCAGTGATTTCACTTTTCAGTTCAGTCTCTTCTCACTAAAGGCACTTTCTGAAGTTAATGGCACATTTTTGCAGACAGTGTCTGCAGATAACACTTGATGTTTATAGTCACTACCAGGAATTGGTGTGCAGAAAGGCTCCTGATTGTACTTGCTCCTGTGGAGACCAAGGTCACTGCTAAATATTGTGCACCACATTGGGGTACAGTTAGAGGCTGCTCCTGTAGGGAGGAGCAGACAGGACAGGTGACCCTAAACTGACCAACAAGATGTCCCATCCCATAGATGTCATGTTTGGTATAAAGCCGAGGGTATCGCTCCCTCTTCCTCTCTCTTCTTCAGTGGTTGGTGTCCAAGGAGGACTCTGTCTGTTCTACCTTTGATCCCAATTCGTGAATCCCTGAATCCAGTTCCAGAATCCAGCTCGTGCATCCAATTTCCATTTGCTACCTGAGCCCAGCCTGGGCCTTCCCCAGTGTCTGCCCATAGCATCAGTGGTGACGGTGACATGGTTGACATCAGGGAGGTTGGCTATGGTATTGGTATTCTATACATTTTAATTTTATTTTTATTCCTCTCATTAAAGCAGTTTTGATTTTCTTTCCCAATCCAGAAGTCTCCCTTGCTCCTTTTCTCTTTCCCCTCTTTGGGAAGGGGAGGGGTGGAGGGTGGGGAGTGTAATAGAGAGCGTCTGTCATTGTCTAGTGGCCAGTCCAGCTCTAACCCTTGACAACTATCCAGACCAATAAGGACATTTGTTTCATAAATAAGTTTCAGTGCGTCATTATTCATGTTTTATAGGGGGAAAAGTTACAGTTTTTGATTAAAATCCATAGAATTAAATTGCTTCATCAGCACTTAATTGTCCATGCTGGAAATGGAAGCTGGCTTCCTTCTGTCCGAATTTGACACAAAACACTTTGGTTTGGTTTATGTGTGTGATACATGAAAACAGTCCTCATATTTCTTAACCGATATGCACAATTAAATGCTATAGCTCCTGGTTTTGATAGGAAATAGGCTTAAGAAAGGAAAGTAGGAAGTTTTCATTTCCTATGGAACACAGGAAGCATTCATAATCTTCTGTCTATCCCTTTTCCCTTAACAACTTCAAGGCTGTTTCCATTCTTTTCAAGTAATTAGCCTTGACCTGGAAAGGATGACCTCTGCTATTGCCTTTTTCTCATGAAGTCTTGACTTAGATCAGCTTGTAGTGCATAGATTTACTTTTGTACTTTTCTGAACCCGACATTATGGGGAATCTCAGGGTTTTAAATACACTCCTAGGACATGCAGACCTGAAAGTAACTGAAAGTAACTGGTTGTGGGTAAGTAATGACTTCTCTAGTAATGCCAAAACCTGCAAAATCATGAGGCTAAATAGACACAGATGGGGGTGCACACAAATGACAGAGGCAGCCAGGAAAATAGTGCTGGGGAGCTGGGTGAAATCTTACTGGAGTTGCTTAAGGCAATGATTGTTAGCAATAATTAATCTCTTTCAAGGAAGTGAAGACCAGCTAAAGTCATGACCTCTGCTCCATATATAGAAACTATTGAAAGATGTTTTATTTTTATTATAGTAAATTATATGCAAAAAGAAATAAGAGAAAAACAGAAACAGAGAAAGGAGCAACAGAGCAATGGAAATAGCACTGGAAGCATGGCCAAAGGAAAGATTAGCAAGAGTGCCTTTGGCCCACATGCAGACACAAAGAATAAACCTGTGAGCAAAGAAATTGTGTGTAAATTCACAGGCTGTACCTGTTCTGCTCAGGAGATCAGACTCGGTGCGTTCCTTGGTGCTTGAAAAGCCAGGCTTAGGTCAAGCAACTCCCAACTGAATTTGTCTTTTTAAGTGAAACTACATCCAGGCACCTGAATTTTGGTTAATTTCTTGGCTTGGAAATGTGAAAGTGTTCAAAACCAGCCACATGTGCACATGCAGAGCAGAGCAGAGGCATCCCAGAGTGTATCAGCAGGTTGGGACCGCTGGTGTCCCTAGTCACACCAGCTGCTTGAGATTGACGGTTGCTGATACTGTGCTATTCACACACCTTGATTCTGCTGTGCTCAAGTGCTTTATGGAAATTCAGAGGCTAACACATTGATCCTCATAAACTTGACATTCTGCTGTCAGTTACTCTAGCAAATTAAGAGTGAGGAAACAGATCAATAAACTATTCAGAGGTAACAATTCTCTGCCTGCTCCACACTATCACAGCTAATGCACCAACTCTATGACACTCTACAAGTCGCCTTGAAATACGCTTACTGGTAAGATCAGGACTTCTTCTGAAGCACCTTTGAAAGCTCACCAAACATGGTGCAGTCTAGGAGCCTCATTCTAGATGACACTGATGATCCTGCCCCTGAGACCTGAGGGACTTAATACTTCACAGGATCTGGCCTTGAATTTGGCCTCACTTTAGTTCCGTCGCTAAGGCTGCTGTACTGTATACAGAGCATTATATTTTACATGAGGTTTACATGAGGTTTCCCTTTCACACATTGTGGTTTTCAGTAAAACTATCCAGTGGAGACTAAGCAGAGAAAAGCCAGCCTTCATTGGAGAAGCTTCCAAAACCCTTCTTACTTTTCTAAGTTCAGTGCACCAGCCCCAGAGATTTGCAATGGGTGACTGAGATGTACAGACGTGAATTTACATTGCTGGGAAGGTGATGCACAGAGATCTAAGGCTACAGACACTTCGAGTGTGTGTCTCTTTCTGTTTCCTAATGGCAAAAAACCATAGGCTTTCCTGCTCAAAGGACACGAGTCCCTCAGTGACAGCAATTGTCAGTGGTGCAAACATCTGACATAAACTCTTCTCTCCCACCACATGCACAAGGGAAGTTAAAGACACTTTGACTGCATCAGTAAAATGAGCAGGTGCTCTTGTCGTCTATGGAGATGTAGGGGATTGCACTAGAGCAGCCACATGGTGTTTTCAACAGAGGTAAATGCTCACAAGCTAAGGAGGGCTGACCCCAGGAAACAGTCAGATAGTAGTAAATAAAGAAGTAAACTTTAGTGTTTGGTGTTGATGAAAAGTTAGTGGGGTTTTTTTCAGATAAAGGTCAAAAGAATAGCCAAATAAAACAGGTTTTCTGCATTAGAATGAGATCTGTTTCACCAAGCTTTAGTCATTTAAAAGTTAGATGTCTAATCGAAGGTTTTCATCAGCCAGAGGGCAATTAATTCCTTCCTAAAATATGAGTCTAAGCTGGGTGGGATGAATCACTGATCCCTCCCCACTGACTGTTCAGGAAGCTGAGACAGTGTTGTTAACTTAGCTCCAAAAAAATGGGAATATGGGTCATTTCCAATTACATTACTGAGCTGAGAGCTCCTACTCATGAACAATTACTCTAACCCATGCATTCCTCTTACAGCTGTGTCTCCATAGGGAGATAAGTCAGTTGTATTCATCACATGCACAGGGTAGGTGCATAAAATCCAGAATAGGGTTCCAGTTCTGCATCTCGGTTTCACAGAAATAACTAACTGCAGACTGGGAGAGGGACAGAATCAGTATGGACAGACATCTCCCCTCTGAGCCAGCACGACCTGTTACCTGAGGCAGACAAGTATTCCTGTACCTGTCTCTTGATACTACTCATCAAGGGTTACAATAATTTCAAACTTAAAGTTTAGAGATGTTTATTCACATGCACCAATCCATCCTTCAATGCCCCTAGCACATTAGGGGCACTAAGATCATACATGCTTTGAAGTCCTGCTATACAATGCTGTCACACTCTGGCAAGGAGCGGTTAATTTGTTATGTTGTCAGTTCACGTCTCAAACAAACATGAGTATACATCTAAAATGTGGAAATAAAAGGCAAAAATACAGTGTCATGTTATCACTACACTTTCTTATCATTGTGTATTTTGCTTATGATTTGTCTAGTCCTCGGTACAGCACTGAACACGTGGAGGGAACAGCATCAACAGGCACAACAAATACCAGAGCTAATGCAAAGCTTGCAGTCTGACCCGAAGAATGGGTGGGCTGCCCCAGCTGAGCAGTCAGTGGGAGGCATTTTGTGTAGTATAAAATCGTTGCTTTCTGGTCTTTCTTCATCTGACTTCTCAGATTTTTCAGTTTCCACTTAAAATCACCTGGAACAATTCATTAAATAAGAAAAGCTAATTAGAGGTATAGAGTAAAAAAATCTATGTGTCTTCAATCTCAAGTCATCCTGCCAAAATACACTTCTACACAAGTATACTTCCTTATCTTCCCTAAAAAAAAGGTCTCACTGAAGTGAATATAGCACCTATGTGACTTAACTTCAGGCTCTTTCTATCCGGTCACATTCTTTGTGGGACAAGGATGAGAGACAGGAAAAAGTACTCAAAGTTTAAAATTTCTGGTGGAAAACAAACATCTCAGCTGAGACTTACTGTTCAGTGAGTGCACTTACGTCACAGACAGCAAGGATAAATATTTCAAATAAAAGCCAGCAGCTTCTTTGAGACTTGGAAAGGTCATCAATTCTGCTCTTCCTGATTTGGAGCAGATGACAGCATCAGGGCATGGAAGACTGCAAGCCCAAACCTGATCAGATTCCCTCAGCTATAGATAATATCACAATTAAACATATCAAAGCATGCCAAACACTTCCTGCCATTTGGATTGGTTTGTTAAAGTGAATATTTGTTTCTGCCATCAGGCTCAGTCCTGCTGTGCCAACTCTGCCCATGCTGGGCTGAGCTTGAGTGAAAACTACACAGTCGAGCTTTTGAACGGAGCCTAAACCTCCACCCATGCAGTCCGGTAAAAAGGTTATAAAGGAGCTTTAGAATTATCATTGTCTAGAATATGATGTCACAACAATAAAACAACATCAGGAAATAATAAAAATATTATGTACCTTTTTCGCTGTAAATCCTTCCTGTCAGCTTCCCAGATGGTGTGAATATGTGTAGCTCTGGGAAACCAATGAAACCACTCTGCCTTATGCCACTGAAGAAGTCAGCTTACCAAACTCAGGCCAAAACACTTTTGGAGCCTCCACGGCTGAAAGGAGAGGGTTGATGCACAGGAGCAGCAGAGGTGATAGCTAACAGCATGTCCCTGGAGCTGGGAGTAGGTGCTTTAAAGGCCCATCTAAACACCTACATTAGACCTCAATGAGATCCAGTGAGGAGGCAAAGGCATATTCACATTATATGAGGATAAATGAGGAATGATCCTGCAGAAACCACAGTTACTCTCATTTGAGTGCAATATGTATGAGAAAAGTTTTAAGCCTTCTGAGATTTTATTTTTATTTGCTCATTTTATTTGTTCATGCTGCCTTACATATCTCATGGGTTGTGCTATTTTCAAAACCACCCAAAACATATGTTCTGCCTTCAAGCATTTTCAGTCAGAGCCTGAACTCAGCAGTATACTCCACACTGGGTGTTACTATGTGGAGACAATGCTTACTTCCCCATATGGAATTAATTTCTATAGATGCTATCAATTCTATATGAATCAAAAGCCTCCTCTTCTCTCCAGCCTTGGGATGGTATGGATTGAGAGGCTGGATGTCCCCAAAAGCAATAAATCACAGACAACAGGGGGTTTCTTTGTACCCCCCTTTGAAAACTTTTTGAAAACCTCTCTCACCCAGATGCTGCATCCCGAAACCACGTCCAGGACATGCCATCCGTGCTGGGATGGCACCAACCACCTACCTACAGCCCATACTCGTGCCTCTCCCAGCACTGTGCACACCACCTCCTCCTCCACATCCTAAAGGTGATGGTGACCCCAGAGCCAGGGTGCTGTCATGGAGGTGACCAAGCTGAGCACCCCACCAGAAGGCACACCGGGGAGGAAGTCACAGCTGCAGCAGCACATGGCGTGAGCGGGGCCACACTCTTACCTTCAGCGCTTTGCTGAATCATAACCTTACAACCCTGCGAGATCACAAGAACAAGCATATATGGGGAAGAAAAGAAAGAGAAGAAAAATATGAACAGGAACACTAAAAGTAATATCTAACAACCAGCTATCACTTTCCAAATATTTTTCTTCTATTAATTTTAAGGGGGAAATCATTTGGTGGTAAATGGGGAATAAACTAAAACCATCTGCACCCTGCTAGGCAGCTGTCAGAAAGCCAAGCGAGCTTTTTTGGTATACAGGCCTGATGTTTAAATCCACTGAAGCTATTCCAGCAGTGACAAACACATTGATGAGAGCCCTCTCTGAGCGCTGTGCGCGAGAAGCCGACTCTGTTGTTATGGGAAGAATATTGCTAAGATTAGAAAGGTGTGGTAGAAAAGCCACTAAAAGGATACAGGTTTGCAAGAAATTAATTATGTCAGGAGATTAGTCATATGGCACCCATCTATTTCAGAACAGAAGGAAACTAGGAGGGCAGAGAAGAGATCTCACAGATTGATGGGACAAGATGCCTAACACGGTATGTAATTTAAAAAACAGAGGTTCAGACTTGACCAGAAAGGGAGGAGAAGAGCCTATAAACATTTGAGAAGAATGTCTTAATCCAAGAAGCACTTAGCAGATAGCCTGATGGCTAACTTTGGCAGTTTGATCTAAGCAGTGAACACCAGCAGTCCTGGAGGAGGGAAACGCTTTTTGAAAAAGGAGTGAACTTAAGAGTACGTCCCATGGACTAGATTTTTGAGATAAGGTTAATGAGAAATAGGTTGATTTCTACTTCCTGAGTTTAAAAGTGCAGATCTCCATGGATCATAATGTCCTGCCTGGCTGCTAATGTTCGTGTGTTGAATAAACATAACTTCTCTTTGGAACATTAGGATAGTGCACCACTACTTTTCCAGGGAAAAACTAAAATGTATATTATTCATTTTAGAGGATCAGAGTTATTTGGGGAGAAGGGTCAGCACTTAGGCTGCAAGATACTGAAAACACCTCATCTGAAGATTTTGTAACTCTACTGGGACAATCAGCAATTCAGCTGGTATAAATATAGATATTACTATTATCCATGACTTCAAAAATGTTATCCTCCTGAGCAATCTTTGCAGAGGGTAAAAAATGTTGTATTTCTTCTAACTGATTTTAGATCTCCAGCTACTTCTTTTGTTCTTGCTGACATAGTGCAGTGAAGGGCACATAAAATTCTTGAGCAGCCTTCCCTGTATCCTTCACTACTGCTCACAGCCTGGTCCCTACACCCCGTCTTCACAGAGGAAATAGCTCGAGGGCAAAGTAGGATCGCTCTCATTGAGGGACCCAAGCTTACCCCCAATTGTCAGGCCAAAACTTGGATTAAATACAGAGATTTGTACTGAACCCGAGGCATTTTGAGTTACGCACTGCATGTATTGCAATGTTTTGTCAATTATTGTTGCCTCCCTCCTTCAGCTCTTCTGACTATGCAGCCTGGATGCATGAATGGAAACTTCGTTTGCATACTGGCCATCATGTTTTGTGCTATCTGTTATGTCTGTTGTCATACAGAGCCACAGATCCATCTACCAAGCTGGGCTTTGCTATGACAATCAGTTGTATCCCTGCAAACAGTTTATCTTGCATGCACCCAGCAAATGGTGCTAGATGGAGGAGACAGAGCTGTTGGGCTACGGGAGAGAAAATGGGGGGAGCTGAGTGATGGAGACAGAGTGAGACAGAGTTAAAAAAAAGGCAAGTTAAACTTGAACTTTCAGGAACCGGAAGGGAAAAATAAAAAGAAAAAAACTGATAGGAAGGAACATGAGGTTGGAGCTGCACAGCCACTTTAGCCAGGCACAAATTTACGCTGCTGGCAGGGGCAGCCTCTCCTTTCTCTTCTCCCCAGGCCATTTCCACCATTTTCCTGTTCAGTCTAAGCTGACTGGAAATGACTAAAACGGCAGAAGTAGAGATGCCATCCCATGATGCAATTCAGGGGCAGCCACGGAAGGGCTTGTGTGGTCATGCAGGAGCCAAGGGGACGAGCAGCAGGAGCCAGGATGGCACTGCTGGGTCTCTACCAGATCCAAGGGCTTGCAAGCAGTCAGGGGTGTCAGGGAAACTCCTGTGTGGCTGAACATGACCTCTTGAGTCCCGTGAGTGCCCACCTTGCCATGACTCTTCACACTCTCTAGAGAAGCCCGTTTTATTTGGCACCTAACTTATTGAGGAAAGGAAATCTTGTATTTGAATGCACTGACTCCTGGGTGAAGGCACTTGGAGGACCAGTGAGGACCTTGGACTCTGTGATCACTCTGCTCCCCTTCAGGTTCTCAGGTAGATCTCTCTGGATAACCCCCATGTGTACACACAACTGTACACATATTCAAAGTCACCCTGCAAAATTTAATAGTCACATCTCCAGACTGCCCCGACTCTTGTGCCTTGCAAACCTGCTGAGTGTCATGGAGAGAGATGCATTCTCCAGTGTTTGTGCATTAGACCACAGCCCTTACAGGAATGTTTCTGTTAATTTCCAGAGGAAGATTTCCGAACTACATGGAACTCCAAAAACACAGCTCTTCTCTATTTCATTCCGTAGAGCCGTTAGTTGGGAAAGACACTCTTTTCTATTTCATGGTGTTGAGCTATTGCATAAGAAAGAGGAGTCTTTATTTTAAGGTTCTTTCCTTCTTCCTTCAGCCCCCTTTTGCCAGTGCATTTCCCAGAATAGGTGCTTGTTCCTGGGCCAAGAGCACCCTTTTAACACTTATATCCTCTAACCTGCACCAGGTATTGCAACCAAATGACGTTTTCACATCTAGTTTCTCTGCCAATGTGAGCAGCTAAAGGCTGAGAACTGGTTTGCGTGGCACTTGGTAAGGTCCTCTCTGGACATGCTGCACATCAGCTTTCAGAGACCTGGGTCTGACTTTGATTCAAAGGCTTTGTGATTGATAGGATAAAAGTGAAGGGGAAAAAAAAAGCTTCTCCTTGGCTGAGTTCTCCTTTAGCCTTGTGGGCTGGCAGGTCTCTCTTTCTCCTGTATTTGCAAACAGTATCTCTCACAAAGCTTAAACTTTAAAATGCAAACAGCAACAAATCTGCATTGTAATGCAATGGGTCTTCATTACTACTTTTATTGTATTTGCTTCTAGCAGAAAAAATTGATGTTATTGAAAAAAAGATTAAAACAGCACAGGAGAGAGAGAATAATACAGATACAGTGAACTTTCTTCTTGGATTTTATTAGTAAACTACAGTAATAGCTGCTTAGGTGCTAATTGTTGAGAAGTAATCTTTCTGCTTTTAACTCCATACCCCTGAGCAGAGCACGTATCGGTGCTGAGAAAAACCATTAGTTCCACACCCATTTGTGGAGACATGCAATAAAACTGCAGTAATATTGGATTACAGCAAATTGCTAACTCTCACCTTCCTGTTCCGCAGTCAGTTCCTACCCTGAAGTTACAGCAGGTGGGGGCTTGTTTGTAGCCATAGGGTTCATGCTTATCTGAACTGGGGAAGAGTTCGGAAAGACTTGTATGGACTTGATGTGGCATTCTTGAAAGCTTTTTAAGAACTGAATAACATGAAATCTCATTCATACTTTGCAGGGCTGAGCTTTATAAAGCGTGGTAGAATCTGTAACCACAATAAGAATAGACTTCTCTATACTGGAAAACATCTTTCTAAACTTATGTGGAAGTGAAACTTTTTGTTCTGGTACTCAGTGTGTAGACTTCCTGATTGCTCATAAAGTGGTTTTGCTAGAAGTCCACCATATTTCTTGAATAAAGCTATAAGAGAGCCTTTCTGTGGAGGCTTATGAGCATTTTTCTGTGAAGCACAAGTCAAACAAAAGATCAAAGCCGTAGATTGAAAAGAAAAAGAAGTTGGGGGAAAAAAAGAATAGCATATTTTAGGTGGGAAACCTGTTTAGGGCAAATTAGAAAAAAAATTTTAATAGCTTCTTAATTAAAAAAAATTAATTACTCCATCCCAATGGACACAGTGTATAAATATTAATATTTCAGCTTTATATTAAATGCTGGTCTTGTAGTACTTTAGCAGTCACGTCACAGAGCAGTTTGAAAGGAGGTGCAGAGCTTCATACTAACAGTGAATCTCTTCTGCTAGGTGCTGTTAGAATACAGCAAATGCCTCTGAGTTTTGCCTGTAATTTTGCCTGAGCCAGGATTTCCTCCTTTCACCCAGAGAATAAGGATACTTATTACACCAGCCTGTTCTGAGCACTAGCCCAGCCCCAAATATAGGGTGAACAAAGGAGCCTGTTCGCAGGGAGAGGAGCAGGCAGGGTTGAGAGGTGCTATCAAAGGGAGCTGGGATGCAGTTTGTCCCTGGGCTTCTCCCTGCTTCTGTGCTCAAGAACCCAGGAGAGGATTGCCTGTCCCCGAAGCGCAGCCCCTCCACCCCTGTTTAAGGATGGAGTGGATGTGTTTGTTGCAACCATCCAGGTGATGGGAGATAAAGCATGTTGTTAGTAGGGGCATCTGGTACTTCATGTGCATGGAGGGACAAACTCGTGGGCGACCCAGGCTGCCAGACCAAAGTGTGAGGGCAGCATTATTGCTCTTGGCGGCAGCATTACTGCTCTTGGCAGCAGCTCTGTCGGGGGGGCAAGTGGTGGAAGCACAGAGCAGGGGTGGGTCAATGTTTCTTCATTTATATTTCCCATAACACGTTGACTTGGGAAACACATATGGTATCCCACATGTGGCAGGTCAGACTAAAGCTGTCAGTTGCCTTCCATGGATGATTTAGGAGCCATGCTGCAGGCAAAGGCATTGATCTCTGTAATCACCAGTCACTGCCAGTCTCTCTCACAACTTGCACACCCTGTCCAAAGCCTGCATCCTCCTGTATCCTCCTCCAGATTTCAAGCTCTCCGTTGGGGACGAGTGATGAACTCAGCCTTTCAGAGCAGGAGAAAAATCTTCCCTTTTTCCATCACTGGCTGCAGAGCAGCCACCTCGACCCCAGGGCTGCCCCGATGTTTCCCTGCACATCTGCAGCAGTGGATCATGCCAGGGGGGCTTGGACCACCAGGAACATCAGCAGGGTTGGGGTGTGGGAGACCTGCCACTTCAGCAGAGTGTAGGTGAAGTGTACGGGTCTAAACAGACATGTCTAAAAAATGACTCTGGTACCAAAGTTACAGCATTCAGCTGGATGGGGTAAGTCTGGATCCAAGTCCCTAAATGATTTCTGGTTTTCCTCCCGTGACTCACTAATTACTTGGCATCTCCTCTAGACACTTTGCAAATCCTAATCTCAATATGCCTATGCTCTCATACACCTTCCCAACATCTTCTGCTAAGTGAGACCAGGGCAGGATGCTGAAACAGCGGTGGTCTGACTCTTTCATGCCATTGGAAAGCCACCACTAAAGCTGTTCTTAAAGTGATTGCTCTTCGCAACTGCCTGATTGCTGAGTATATCCGGACTGAACACATGTTGAAACAACCAAACACACACCAAATATGGCCAAGAAATGCTTAATCATAAATACATCCCTTGCGGAATAGTCTCATAACAGTGTGGGATCTTAAAGTTTTGGGGAGAGGAAGGTTATACATGGTATAGTTATTATGTTGTAAATGAATTTAATTTCGACTATTAATGGGGAAAATAAATCCTGTTTCTGGTAATGTGAAAATAAGATTTTAAAACAAAAAAGGAGATGAGCATAGAATAGGATGGTAAGAGGATGAGAACTTTGAGCCACACCAGAGTTGGTTTAAAAACATTTCCAGCTGAAGCAGTCGCATACTGTTGTCTTAACTTGGCAATGTGCTGAAAATGGCTCCCACCAAGGACTAGAGGCTGGTTACCGTCTGGCACCAAGCGTGCTTGAAAGAACATCAAGGTCTGGATAATCACAGTTGATAACTCTTTATCCAAACAAGGCGCAGGTGTGCACCCACTTGTGCCCCAGATGTCCCAGTCTGAGTAAACCACTCGACTTCCGTGTCAGCCCTGTGGACCAGACAGCCCAAGGGCAGATGCACACCACTTCAAGCCATCAGCCTGGAGATCATTACGTTGCCACTTAGAGCCAGTCCGCGGGGTCTTTGTGGTGCTTGCTGCCGGGCCACTGGGACTACCCTGTGCAGCCAATGCCTTTAATGGGACCGCTATTTTTTAATATATGGTAACACTTGTAAAGCACTTTGCAACAATAAATCTTTTCACTATTTATGACATTTCCACCGCCTCCTCTCTCAGTGTGATAATATACTTTTAAAATAAACATTATCAGTTTATACCTTCATTAAAACTCTATATATGCTCTTCTACGTCCCCAAGGCATTCGCTGGAGTCATAATTGTTACCAGTGTGTGACGTAAGAATTCAAGCCCATAAAAACCATTCCCAGACACTTCGTAACATATGCCGTTTATTTGGGTTTCCATTAAAGGTATTATGTTGCCATACTTTGCAACCATAAAAGAGTAAATAATTTCAAAGGATTGCTTGATAGGAGACTTCTGTTTTACATGGAGCTTGGGTATATGTGGGAAATTGCTGGCAAAAATGTACCTAATTGACCCATTGCCCTGTATGTCTTTTTAACTCTTGTTTCCGCTCTGCAGGTAGATCACACTCCTGCAGGGTGTTTTGATGGGACAGAAAAGGGACTACATGTGTTTCCTTGTATCTTTTCAATGTTTAGCACAGTGGGCCAAGCATTTTGCGTGGGTGGTTTTGTCTCTGCTCTGGGTTCCCTGGAAAGCCCTCGGGCATAGCAGCCTTCTGCTGATGGCTGCATTTCTGAGAGTGTCATCTCTGGAGAGCCCTCTGAAAACCTGCCCTGCTTTTCAAACCCAAAAGATCTCTAGGCCTTGCACAATCCTGGCCATTTCACAAGACCAAAATACTGATTAAAAAGCCTTGACTTTCACAACTTTTAAGCTCCTTCATCATATTTTTTTCCCCTGTTTTCACTACCTGAGACAGCTTGTACCAATTTTGATTCTGAATGCTACTGCATTTGCAGCGAGGGGGCTGAACAAGATGACCACAGATGAACAAATGAAAAATTAATATTTCAACTTTTTTCCAGAATACATTTTCACAAATACCATTGTGAAAATTTTTCCACCATTTCACCACCGAAAACAACTAAGCCTCACACAATCCAGTTTTGTTTCTTAATGAGTTGTATAAAAATCTTGATGGAAGATATAAATTCTGTTGTGTCTGTTCACTTTTAAAGATTGTCCTATTAACAGTTTCGTTATTCATGCAGTTTTAGTTCTATTCATCATTACACTGTTATCAGAGATAAACAGAAAACAGGTAGACTCGTACGCGAGCACCAGATTATGCCCTTGGTCGAAAGCAGACCACATGATTACTATGACTTTCTGCATTTACTGTTCTTAGGCTGAAGTATTTCTGGGTATTATAAACCAGCAGTTTTATCTCAGCTTTCTGCTTCCTACCAGACAAAGTCACAATACTGCAGGCACACAACTGAATAACCGAAAGCACATGGATAATTCCACTGAATTCAATGGAATATGCACGTCAGGAGACTAATGTGTATCAAAATGCTGTCAAGTGGCATCTTGCGCTTTACCGTTTTTACAGTTTTTTTACTTACATTTTACAGACTTATCTTTCAGCAAGATTTAATACCTAGCATTGCTAATACTGTGACATAAAATCACATCATTTTTTTCCCTTCCCTATTTTGGAGTGAAAGTATGCATAGAAGAAACCCAACCGAAATAGGGTGCGTTGCTGCCATTATTTTGCCAAACTGTAGAACTTCTCACTGCAAGCCAACATTTTCCTCGTTTGCCATTGTTACCAAGCGTAACAGATGAATTTTGTGGCACTAAATCATAAGAGAAAACAAACAGCATTGAATTAGAGACCCAACACTTACTGCTGGCACCAAAACCAGCATTTCAGCAGACAGTTAGCACATCTGATGTTTGCAGCTACAGATACACTGTCGTTAGAAGCTGGTTCCAAACCAGCATGTTGCTCCAACAAAAGCAGTCAGATATAGAGAATTCTGGTCCTGCTGTAACCACTGGCAAACTCCCACAGTTTTCAATAATCAACTAGACTGGGTCCAAAATGCAGACGTTAGATATACCGTGAAAGAATGACTGTCTGGAACTTATTATGCAGCAGATATGCCACCAAACTGGAAATTTCACATGGGGGGGAAAAAAATCACATTGTGCTTTTAGCTTGTATAGGTTGGAAATGATGTAATAGAAGCATTATGATTTATAACAAATTTATGAGCTATGGCGGGTAAGCCATTCTCCAGGGACGTATGTGGTAAATGGAGAATACCAGTGGCAAATAGACTTCACATCAAAGCAATCCTCCAAACCTCAAACACTTATTACTCTATTCATGACCTTTGTTAGTACACAAAAGTGGAATACAGCTTAACTTAATGTTAATGTTTAGCTAAAATGAAACATTTTTGTTCAAACGGTTACTTAAAATGAGATGAAAACTTTACGTAAGCTACACAACACATATTTTTGACATTATGCATCATTATTGGAGAACAAGTTGCCTTTAAAGGCTGATGTAAGTTTACTGAACCAATACACTTCAATGCAAGGGGCTGCTTTTCTGATTAAATACCCACAGTACACCTCAGAGGGCAGAGCATGAAGATACATGCAATGCGATTGCAGGTTCAGGCAGGTTTTCAGCCCTTTTTTTCCTGTGGACAGTATCCCACATAGCAGAGAGCAGCATGTAATTCACAGGTAACGGCAAACTCCTTCCGCAGAGATGTGGATTTCTGTACCACTGGCCCCAAAACATTTTTTCCTGCTTATTATGCAGGTTTTTGTGTTACCAGGCCTGGTCGATGAAGAAACACTGTGCAGTAGCAAGTACATGCAACACCAGGTGAAACTTTCTGCATCACACTGGCACGCTAGGAAGTAAGGATTTCATACAGACACCTGGCAAGGGAGGTGTGTGAAGGGAGAAGGAGGGCTAGAGGGGTAAAAAGGCCTTAACAGGGCCATGCAGCAGGTCACTCTCTCCTTAGGCTTGCCTCTCTGAGATGACAGGTTAAAGTGTTTATCACTGGCTCTTTCCAGCAGGGCTAATTTATTAAAGATTTCTGGGCCTTGCACCAGCCCATAGTGTCCAGGAGACCACAGCATCTACCAGGCTGGAGCACCCCTGGGTGCACACCACCAATGGATGTGCAGATCCAGCAGTGGGAAATCAAGTACTCTTTTTTTGTGGATGATGGATGCTGTCCATCTTGCTTGCACAAACTGGGGTTTCCTTTGAAAATTGTCTAGAAATTCAGCTTCCCTTTTCCCTCCCTGATTAAGTTTTCTGGATTAAGATTTCCTTTAATTAAGTATTTCCTTTTCCAGTGGTGGACATGTTTGTCCAGGATATGCTCTTTTTCTAGGTGTGATCAGGAGACCAATCACTGGTCTGCGTGATGACACCTGTGGGAATGTTAAAACACTGCAAACCCTCTAGATGACAAAGATAATAAATGCCTTCTGTTGCCAGCAGGTCAAGGGAGGTGATCCTTTTCCTCAGCCCTGGTGAGGCCACACTTGGAACACTGTCTCAAGATCTGGGCTTTCGCTAAAAGAGAGACATGGACATACTGGATAGAGTTCAACAAAGGGCCACAAAGATGTTGAAGGAACAAGAACATCTCTGCTATGGGGAAAGGCTAAGAGGGCTGGGACTGTTCAGCCTGGAGAAGAGAAGGCTCGTGGGGGATCTTACCAGTGTATATAATATCTGAAGGGACAGTGTAAAGCAGATGGAGCCAGGCTCTTTTCAGTGGTGCCCAGTGACAGGACCAGAGGCAATGGGCACAAAATGAACACAGGAGATTCCTCCTGAACTTGATGAAACACTTTTCATTGTGAGGGTGACCAAGCACTGGCAGAGGTTGTGCAGAGAGATTACAGAGTCTCCATCCTTGGAGATATTCAAAAGCCACCTGGACACAGTCCTGGGCAACCAATTCTAGGTAGACCTGCTTGGGCAGGGGTGTTGGACAAGATGACCTTCAGAGGTCCCTTCCAACTTCAATCATCCTGTGATTCTGTGAGAACCCTGACACTGTAACTCATCAGGTGATCCAATCAGCATCTTGAGAGCCCCACCCTCTTCTAAAGCCCTTAGGAACTCATTGAGTTTTTGAAACGTGGAGTCCTTTACACATCTTAATGTCTGTTTATCTTTGTATTTATGCGTTGTATCTGTTCAGGCATAAAGAAAAGCACTTCTGGTTCTCACACTGAGAAGAGTGAAGAGGAGTTGTGTCAGGTGGTCCCAGACCTCTTGACTTTTGATAGAGGTGAATATATTTTTAAATATAGTTAGGTATCGTATATCCATGGATATCAGAAGAACTGAACTGCTTCTTAGCAGCTGGAACATAACAAAGGATGCCTGCCTGGCTTTGCAAAGCTGTTTTGCATGGAATAAAACTGTGACCTGTTACATATTTCACAAGGAAGTGACAATATATGTTCAGAAAATTAGATTTTCTGAGGAAAAAAATTCAAAATATATGTATTTCTTCTTCCGAAATTTCAGCTAAAAAACATAAACACCCCCCCCCGCCCAGACACACACACGCACCCCCCAGTGAAAACCATGAAAACATAA
>NW_010419395.1:32927-36175 GCF_000710305.1 Buceros rhinoceros silvestris
CCCCCCCCCCCCCCAGACACACACACACACCCCCCAGTGAAAACCATGAAAACATAACATTGAAAACTACATCCTCTACCTCTGCCCCTACATCTCTAAGTTGCCTTTTCCCAAAACTTGAAATACATTCTGCAGGAGACTTACAAACACGTTTTCCAGCATAACTTCCTTGATCAGCTTTCACAGAAGACCCACAGTGATTCATTTTGACCACACAAGTCAAATGAAACCAACTGTAGGAAGTTTTACTCATCCCCAAATCCTGTAGACCTGTTTCAGACTGCAAATTCCTCCCTTTTGATAGAGTTGGGTAGTAGCAAGAGTTACACAGTCAGCCAGCGTCTCCAGGAGGTGGTTGTACCATCCTAGCACACAAAAATTGAAGGAAACTGCATCAGACCATCTAATCTATATCCCTCAATCTAAAGAGCATCTGTCTGAGTGGGTTATTCCACTAAGATCAGTCCTGCCATTCTTTTAATATTCAGTCACCCAGCAGGAGACTGAATAGTTTTTAAGTCTTCATGAAAACAATGGTATATTTATCTCAGACTTAATCAACACAGGAAAAGAAAGATGCTACAAGGGTAAGCTATTCAAACATAAGTGTAATGCTGGATGTCAAACAATAGCATACTGTAAGTAATACCAAAAAGGTTTACTCCTATAGCAACATTTAAGGAAAACATATGATAACAATAAAAATGATTTCCACAACCTTTTCACCACTTGTTCCATGTGGGAATGATAAGTGATACTTCTGCTCTTCATTTTTAAAGAAATATTCCTTGCAAATTGTACATTACAAACTTTGTGCACTGAGCCTCTATTGTGCGTGCGTTCTCTGTTATTACTTTTCTGAAACATTAATTATATTAGGAACACCAGTGTGTAAGCTCCACTCAGGCTCATTTAAAGCCATTTTCAAGGGGCTGTTTCTAGCCCTGAGATCCACCAGAATTAAGGGAACAGTTTAGTTCTCCTAGTTGCCATTTAAACATAAATATTCCAATTTGTTCTTTTTTAAATCAACACCAAATGAGACCATTAAATGATACACATTCGTTAAACAGATCATGGTCATGATCTGCATCGAGGCACTGCCAAGAACGTATATGTGTGTATTATTGCTCAACTTTGAGCCCTGGCTTACGTTTTTAAGCCTGCGTCAATTCACAGCGATAGTTCTGCAGCCAGAAGAAAGTGGATGAGCAAAGGATTTTGTTTTATTAAAGGATTTCTCCAGTGGCAAGACACATGCTTCTATCAGTAGACTCAATGAGCAGAAACATTACAGTGGTTTGCATTTCCAACCTTTTCATCAGATGACCAAAAAAGCTTTTGCAAACTCGGATTACGTCAGTCATTGCTACAGCCCTTAAAAGAGGTAGAAGTGTATGATGGCTCTGGTACAGATGGCTAAACTGATGCAAAGAGAGCTTGAGGCCATGATTATATGAGCTGCGATCACACCTTTGATGGCAGCATGGATGTGAAGACTTGCTCCAGAACACACAGTCAAACTGTGGCAAAGCTTGACACGAAATCACAGCAACTCCTTTGTTCTAGTCTGGCCAACTTGGGCTGGGTTTCATTACGGTGCTTTCCTCATATCCCTTTGTCTTAAATACTAGACTAGATCAGACAATGAGATTTTTATGAAATGTAAAGTCTTCTTCTCAACTTCCTAAATCCTTTTTAAAAGAGGGATGGTTCAGTGATTGTATCTTGGGTTACTAGCCTGCCCTTACATTTCAATTAACAAGGCTGTTGCTTCTTTCTTCTTGTCCTTGTATTTCATGTTTCCAAAAATAGATTTCAAATATGAGATTTTTACCTACACAAAAAGCAGCAATTTCAGCAGAGCAGAAAAGCACAAAAAGTGGTATTTTACTCCTCCACTTTTCTCTTCATCACTCCTAGAGTTATACCCAGGCTTATCTGAAGCTGGGGATTGTAAAGGAGCCTAAGCTTCATTATTGTAACATTGCTTTCCATGTTCCTTTTTTTATTTAAGATTTTGAACTTCAAATTAAAGCCACACATTTGAAAGTGGCCAGAAGTAAGCACCCCTTAGCCTTTCCCAGCCTAAGGTGGTCTGGTGAGAGGATCTCCTTTCCACTAGGCTATTTTTACAGATTCATTTTTAAAATCAGCTTTGATAAGGTGTCAATTTTTCTTCTACCATAAATCAAGATACCCTGGTCTTTGGAATTAACTCCAAATTGTTGGTCTGGACGTGAACTTCACAGTGAGTCACTCCTCCATCCTGGCTGACATTTTCCCATTAATTTCTTTTTGCCTTTCATCCATTCATTGGCTGATGAGTCTATAAATACACTTCATCTGCTTTTACTTTGCTTTTTAAGCATAAACCAATACTAAACACATTGACTTGATTATGTCCAGAGGCAAAAGTCTTGCATGTTTCCTAAGTCACAGCAATAGCTTGAAACTTGACTTTCTGCTCCTTTGGTCTGTTAGGATAATCACTGGGTCGCCTCCTCCTACACCTGGCGTAAATAGTGTCATGCAGAAGAAATGCCATCTTTGAAAAGCAATAAACACCATCACCATTCAATGCCAAATGGAGCAGAGGGCAGAAGACTGCAAGAAAGTGGAAAATAGTGACCAGGTGCTCCCCTGCTCCCTGCCCTGGTGCACTTTGCAGGCTGCAGGAGTTTCCTTCTCTGACCCTCCAGGAGACCTCTGCCCACCGCCATTTCTACTGCTATAGCAACTGATTCTTTCTGGGAGGTGTTGTCAATTTTACCCACAGTCTGTCCATGCACTGGCATCCTCTGCCTACATTAATGCGTCCTTCCTCTAACCTTAGTTTCCAGGCTCCCTTCTTGAATAAAGCCACTTGGCTCAACTCATGCAGAGGGCTAAAACCCTTGTGAGGATCCCAAGACATCTGACTTTCTACTGCTATAGCAACTGATTCTTTCTGGGAGGTGTTGTCAATTTTACCCACAGTCTGTCCATGCACTGGCATCCTCTGCCTACATTAATGCGTCCTTCCTCTAACCTTAGTTTCCAGGCTCCCTTCTTGAATAAAGCCACTTGGCTCAACTCATGCAGAGGGCTAAAACCCTTGTGAGGATCCCAAGACATCTGACTTGACGCAAAAGGTGCAATTTGTTGATGTCTTTGACCTTTTGCCTGGTGAGAGCACCACAGGCTCAGGTAGATCAGCCATCATTACTGTAGACCTGCCTGCAGCTGTAGTGGCTGGGGGTGGGGTC